>NC_021160.2:38747939-38777304 GCF_000331145.2 Cicer arietinum | reverse complement strand
GGACAAACCCCTGTGCAGTCTCTCACGGACAAACACAATTTACCAGGGTGTAGTCTCTCACGGACAAACACCTGTGCAGTCTCTCATGGACAAACACAAATTACCAGGGTGTAGTCTCTCACAGAAAAACACATGTGCAGTCTCTCACGGACAAACACAATTTACCACGACAACTCAAATTCAAAACACTCAATCATAAACTTGAATCAAACACGACTCGCGTGCCAAGCACCCTAATGCGATGCGTATATGCCAAAATGCATGGACTCGGAATTCCAAACCAAAACCCTCCTCGAAGGGCCGTAAATCATAATTGTACCGCCTATCGCAGGCCAAAGTACCAATTACCGAGGTGCCACCTATCACGGGTCAGCACGATTTACTAAAAAGCGTAAATCATAAACGTACCACCTATCACGGGTCAGTACAGTTTACCGAGGTGTCACCTATCACGGGTCAACACGATTTACTAAAAGAAAAAGCGAGAATCGTAAACGTACCGCCTATCACAGGCCAAAGTACTATTTACCGAGGTGCCACCTATCACGGGTCAGCACAATTTACCAAAAACGTAAATCGTAAACGTACCACCTATCACGGGTCAGTACAGTTTACCGAGGTGCCACCTATCACGGGTCAGCACGATTTACCAAAATGAAATGCATGAGCATACACAGACCCCATTCACAACAATCGTTAAGCAAATGCAGATATTAAAAGATTCCCCATTTTTAATACCCATTTAACTTAAACGACTTTCAAACAACATTAAATAAATAAGTCATTAAGAGATTCCCCGTTCTTAATACCGATTTAACTTAATGATTTTCAAAACAAAACGTTAAGCAAACAGTCATATTAAGAGATTCCCCATTCTTAATACTCATTTACCGAAACGACTTTCAAACAACATTAATTAAATAAGTCATTAAGAGATTCCCCGTTCTTAATACCGATTTAACTTAATGATTTTCAATAAGTAAACCGAGATATTAAAAGATTCCCCATTTTTTAATACTCATTTAACTCTAATGGTTTTCACGCCAACATTAAGTAAACATAGACATTAAGAGATTCCCCATTCTTAATACTCGTTTAACTCTAATGGTTTTCAAATTCCATACAAAACAAACCCAAACCTATTATCAGATCCAAACCACAACTCACACCAAAACACAACAATTCATTTCTCCACAGAATCCAAGCATACACACAACAAATTTCATCAATACTAATTAAGAACACGTCAAATATGACGAACACAAATCAACACAATCCACCACTCAAACGCAACAAGTTTCATTTACTCAAAATCATACATAAATGAGTTTAAATTCATTATCCACGAAACGTTCATCAATATAACCAAAACCTAACTCTAAGATTTTACCCAAAAACCCTAAGGAATTCCTTTCCACACAACCATAGATAAGTCCCTAAATGCAATGTATAATTTATGACTTAACTAAGACCTTGTCTCTCAATTATTTTAACATTTTCTTCACATGACACTAATCTTTTATAGATCCTTATTTAAAATATAGTTCAATGCTATGTATTTCTTTTATTAATGTGTTTTATTTTTACAGTTATACCTATGACAAATGGTGCAAACATACCATCAAATACATGTATTGTTACGGACAATCAAAGTACATGCTACTTGCTAGCATGCAGACAATAGTGCTTTGCTAAATATAATGGCCAAGGAACATGCGTTGCAGGAACCCCTTCATCACGTTCAAAATGTAGTTGCACATATAAGTGTTTAATCTAAAACAAAAAAATATGATAGTTGCCCTATTTTAAATGTGAAAGCATTTATCAAAATAAAATTAATAAATTTACGACACTTATATTTTAGGTTAAAAAAGTGTATTAAATAATTTTTATACTTTATTGTTTTTAAAATAAACAAAAATAAAATATGAGAGAATTGTTTAATGTAATTTTAATTAAAAATCTTGATTATAGTATAATTTTTTTTTATTCTTCAATACTGTAGGAGAGTGGTAATGAATAAAAACTGACAATAAAAGTAAATTAACTGGCATAAAACACTCTGAAAAAGCAAGAAAAATAATAAAACACTCTTCAATAGGCAAACAGTATAAGGCACATTGTGATAAACAAATATATAATTAAAACATGCTCTAGAGGAAATAAGATATTTGTCGGTAGGGATAGAAACACAAAAATCAAAAGGTAGACGAGAAATAGTCAACTACATGAATTTCACACAAGACAAACATACAAAGGAATGTGTCGCTCCTGAATCAAACAATATGATAATCTTTTTATTCTTAATAAAACTCATACATTTGATAAAACCATATCACTCTTTCACCTCTTTTCATTAGAATGTAAAGACTCTCCCTTATTTTTGTGGACTAGATTGGCACTGCCCCTAACTCTAGCAACATCTATCAAAATGTCCATCATTTCCACATTTAAGACATGTAATTCATACGGTAGGACATGATTGAATCCACACTTCTCACATCCCTTATTCTTATTAATTGAAGCTTGTCCTTCTAAATTGTTGGTATAGGGCGTAAATTCTTCTGAAACTTATTGTCCTTATTGTGGAACTTTTTTCCACTATAGTTAAACTTCTCCATCGGCTTCTTAACTTCCAATGTTTACATATTTAGCTCCGCCACCTTGGACTTGTTTACCAAGATGGAACAATCAAGAATCTCTAGAATTCCGATAAAGCTTTGATGTTCTGACTTTAGTCCTTGCTCAAATTTGATTGCCCTCCACTTATCTTTTGTATTTTCTCTAAGATAGCGAGAGTACATAGATATATCATCAAACTTCAGAACATTATTTGCAAATGACATATCTCCCTAACAAAGATGAATAAACTTTTTTTCCATCTGAATGTGAACATTGTGGGGAAAATATTTTTCTAGAAATTTCTCTTTAAACCTATCCATAGTAATAGGAATTCCTTTTGTTAGTAGACCTCCTCTAGCACAATTACACCAATGCTAACATCAAAATCTAACATATAAATGGCAAAGTACACTTTTTGACCATCAACGCACCAGATAACTCAAAAGATTTTCTCTAATTTCAAAAACCACTCTTGTAACTCAATTGGATCAAAACTACCCTAAAAAAGAGGTGGATTATTTTTTTCAAAATTCAAAAAGTCCAATATATTGCGGGTCTACGACTGCTGCCGATGTAACATAGGGTCCTAGTAAATGACGGAGAGTATTTGTCTTATCTCCATGGTTCCAAATTTGAAGCCAAGAGCTTCGTCAAGTGCATCATTTGTACCATGTTTCTTATACGTCATAAATATGCACACAACCAATTAAACACTTAGTTGGTCGAGCCTAATATCCAACATAATAGTATGCAAAATTTATGAATATAACAAGAAGCCTACTTACAAGCCTAATATCAAAAGAGGCTGAACTCTACTTACAAGCCTTCTCAGAAAAAGGTTCCACCAAAACTATTTCTTCGTCTATTCCAACAAAGAAAAAGTCTAATGCCACTCAACCAACACCAAAGTAAAAGAATTAAAAAAACTAGTCACAAATCTTTAAGGCCATCAAAATCAACAACCCATCCTCCATCTCAGGCTACGTTCACAATCCCAAAACAAGAGCAGAGAACTTCTAAAGATCTAGATCTTACTTCACCTCCCCAAAAGTGTATCCTCCTGCTGAGGACGTTCTAGAGGAAACTCCTCCTCAATTCATGGAGGGCGGAGAAGAACTTTATTGTGATCTAAATCTTATTCATCGCCAATTCTCACCTCCTAGAGCCCCTCAACCTGCAGAAGAAAGGGAACCATCTCAAAATCTCAAAGATACATTCATGTTTCTACCATATCCACTAGTAAGCCCATCTCAAAATCTTCAAATGTCATGCACTATGTCAAAAAAAATTCCACCCCCTCAAAAGGTTACCCTTGATGTTGATGTTCCTTTTGTTATTCATGTATCTACTCTATTGATTGATCCCTTAGTCCCCCCTCCCCAACAACCTACAATGAACCTTACAAAACTCCTCTACCTGAGGTTACTAGTCATTTTAGTTCCATTGATTCATTTCTAGAAGAAAAAAAAGTGATAACTCGTCTCAAGACAAAGGTGTTAGCTCCTAGAACAAAAGTGAAAGCGTAAGCACAATGAGAAAGAACTAAGGCTTCTAAAAAAGATAAGAATAGATCAAAATAAACTCTTTACAATTTTCACATCTTTTCAACAAACCATGGCTCAGTTTGGCCTTCTTTTGGAATGGATGCCTAAACACCTTATAATCACCATTCCTCCTGGAGATCATCCTTCTATGCTTCAAGTCCAACCTCCGCCTGTAGATCTACTTCGTCGGTTTACCTCATCCTCTTATGACTCCTCCTCCCCATTCAAGTAGCTGAAAAGATCGTTACACTCTTTTATAGTTGACAAATTCAGGGGGAGAAAAATTATGATCAACAAATTGTCAACTTTTTGTACAAGGGGATACTTTTTGAAACTTTACATTTCAATCCTCTTTTCATTATGCTAATTATTAATTATGTTTTTTTCTTCTTTTTTGAACTTTCTTTTTGTAATCAACGCTTCTAAAATAAGTACCTGAAGACATACAATAAATAGATAAACAAGTCAAGACGATCCAAGACAATGGATGCACAAAATGAAAGGATGAACTACTGGTGTCATTTGTCCTCTTACAAAGGGAAAATCCAAAAAGTACCATAGTACGAAAAAGTGTGTACTTGACAAGAAAGACAAGACATTATCGCTCTTGGAAAAGGAAAAAGCCAAAAATACAAGTAATGTCCTAACTTATGGGAAAATCAAGCCTCCTATATGAGAACGAAATGCAAAATCATCCTCCTAAGCTTTAGCACTACAAAAACAACTGAATGGTACTTCGGTAAATCAAATTAATCACAATGAACATTTAAATAAATCTCTAACAGTCACTTTTCACTTTTCCTCGTGGATGAAGCTTCATAACCTCTATAAAAGGAAGATAGCTTTTCATCATTAAACACACAATCATTCATACAAAAGAGAAATACTCATAGCTAAGAAGAGAAATCTCATCCTATTTTTGCACTTTCTATAAGCTTTAACTATATCTTTTAGAGCATCCTCTTAGAAAGTTTACAAAAGAGAAAGAATCATACTCTCATCACAAATCACTAAATTTGTATATTCCAAGTTCTTGTAAACTTGGTAATAGTTGTAATTCTAAAAGAAAAATAGTGTAAGCCTAGTGAGGCTGGAAAACAAACACATAAAAGAAAAGATCCCTTTAGAGGATACTACTTTAAAACAGTCAACTAGAAATTTTAAAACAATAATATCTCTATTCCATCCTCTTTCTAGTGATATTTTAGTTACTTCCATGCTTTCATTACTTGCTGCCTCAAAATTTGATTGCTTCTACACCAAGTCACCAAAATCGAACTAGTTTTTTTATTTAAATATAAATTATCTAAAAGTTATCAACTTTGGTAAACACATTTCAACCCGCTTTCTCGTTGTTGCACCTTCAACTGGCATCAGAGTTGGATCTCAAGGTTGAGCACTTTACTGTGTTTGAGAAAATATCAAAGGGTTCAGTATGGGTGGATTAATTGAATAAGTTGTTGTAGGAAACATCAACAAACCACCTCTGTTTGATGGAGAGCATTTTGCGTATAGGAAGGAAAGGCTAAGAAGTTTCTATATTTCACAAGATCATGAACTTTGGGACTTAATGGAAGATAGTTATATTGCTCCGAAGAATATTGATGGTATCAAAATTCCAAGAAAGAAGATGAATGGTGATATGAAGAAATGTACAAGATGCATCATAAGTCCAAAATATGCATGATAAATGCAATCACCTTCAAGGACTTTTGACAAGTGCACTAACAAGGAGACAACAAAAAGTATTTATGATAGTCTGATTATGGTCCATGAAGGAAGCAATAAATTCAAGAAGCAAAGGCCAACCTCCTAGTAAAAAAGTATGAGTTGTTCAAGATGGAAGAAGATGAAGACGTTGAAACAATGTTTTCCAGATTCTAGACTCTAGTATCAAGATTAAAGGTTCTTCAAAAGAGTTATACTACTACTAATCACGTGAATAAGATACTAAAGAGTCTGAAAAGCAAGTGGAGACCAAAGATCACTACCATTCAAGAAGCAAAGGATTCCGATACTCTTAAGCTCAAGGAATTAATCAACTCTCTTAGATCACATGAAGTTGTGCTTGCATAGGATGAGCCCAAGAAGAAGCAAGAAGCAACCAACCACGGCTTTGATATCCAAGCATATGAAAGTTTTTAAGGCAACAACATAATCAGATGCTGATGATTCAAATGATCAAAATAAAGGCAAATGAAGAGGAACTGGAGTTTAAATGCAGAAAAGTTCAAAAAATGTGGCACAATAAAAAGAAGAAATTTCCCCAAAGATACTCTAGGAAATCAAATAAAGCAAAAAATGAAAAATATAACAAGAAAATCATCATTTGCTATGGATGCAATGAACATGGACATATCGAGCCAAAATGTCTAAATAAGTAGAAAGGGAAACATAAGAAGAAATATTCAAGACCCAAGAAGAAGAGTCTGATGGCTACATGGGATGATTATGATGAATCATCTAAGGATGAAAAACACACATATTTGGCTCTGATGGTTCTTACCAACTTTGCCTTTTGATCCAACACAGTTTCTGACTCTAGAAGTGAATTAAAAGATGAAGAAATAGAGGTACTTTCTGACTTTCCTCGATCTGATTTAGTAAATGCTATAAATGATTTTTTTAAATGAGAAACACAAATTATCTTTAAAACTAAAAACTCTTAGGAAAGAAAATAAAAATCTAACTGAAAAAGTTTATGTTTTAAAGAATCAAAGTACAAAATTTTTAAAATATAAAATGAAACTCTGAAAATTGATATTATTGAACATAAGACATATTATGCAACTCTGAAAAAGGATATTACTGAACTTAAATCATAAAATGCAAATATGAAAACTGATATTGCAGAACTTATGGCTGTAAATCTAACTCTTAAAAGTAATTATAGTTCAACATCAACTGAAAATATCACATGTAACTCTGATAAGCATGAAGAAGTATTTCAAGATTTACGGTGTTAGAAGGAAGGGCAAAAGAGGAATAAGATTATAAGAAAAAGTAATTGAACCTAACTTTGTTCCCCTTGATGATTTATGTACTATTTTCTATAAGAAAGGTCACACTAAAATATCTTGTCCTATGCTAACCACATGGAAAGACAAGAAATCTTTAAGAACTAACAAACTAGAACCCAACCAGGACCCAACCAAATTTAGGTACCAAAGGATAAAATTGTTTATGTTGCAGATTTTCTAAGCAACCATATTGAAACACCAGTCATGGTGCCTGATCCATGGATACTAGCAATATATGAAGTAAAAAAGGTCTATGTTCCAAGATTTAACAAATAGAAGCCAATTGACTCTAGTGGAAGAAGGATTGGTCATCACAATACCTATCACAACCAGAACCATATGTTGAACCATAAATATAAAAAAAATATGGAGTATCAACATAATCAAAACTGGTAGAGAAATCACACATATCAACAGAATTGGAACTACCAAAAGAATCATAATTACAATCAGTTCCAAAATTACCAAATGAACTTGATACATTAGAAGAAAAGGAAATGTCAATTTAACACTCAGAATCAGGAGAATACAAACCTAGATGAGAATTCAAATCCCTTCATCCACACCCTCTAATAAGAGAATATGAAAATTCAAAATCTGAAAACCAGAAAGGAAGAAATAACAAGGTTTTTAGAGTGAAATTGAACCTGTTGACATATAGGTTATATAATTTATTAAATTTAATTATTATTTGATTTATATTGTGTTATATGAAAAATAGCGTGCCCTTGAAAAGTCAAAATAAGTTGAGGATGCTATAGGTTTACCAGAACCAAAGGAAACAGATGCAAACAAACCAGAAGATAAAGAATCTTCAGAGGATGAATATGATCTAGTTAGAAATATTTAAGATAAGTCATTAGGAAGATCTTGATGGAAGTATAACTCATCTGATCTCATTGGAAGTGCAAGTGATCCTTTGAGGGTAAGATCATCGTTAAAAGATACCATTTTGTTTGGCTCACTGTCATCAATTAAGCCTACCACTGTTGATGAAGCATTGGAACATGATGGAGGGATTCATGCAATGCAAGAAGAGTTAAATGAATTTAAAAGGGTGATGTTTGAGATCTAGTACCTAGACCAAATAAGAAAATTATTGGAGCCCAATGGGTTTTTAGAAACAACTAAATGAAAAACGTGAAGTGGTCAGAAATAAGGCAAGAATTTTCGCACATGGCTGCATTTAACAAGAGAGCATTGATTACACTGAGACATTTCTTCCAGTAGCCAGGTTAGAAGTTATTTGTATCCTACTTTCTTTTGCTGCAAATACTAACATTACATTATTTCAAATGGTTGTTAAACAACATAAAGATATATGTTAAACAACCCACAGGTTTGGAAAGTTCTGAATTTCAAAATCATGTTTTTAAAGTTAGGTAATATATGTATGTTCTAAAACAAGCACCTAGGGCATGGTATGATTAACTTATTAACTTCTTTCTTAAAAATAACTTTGAGAAGAGGACAAGTACAAAATAAACTTTTTAGAAAATTAATAGGAAATGACATTATTATTATTCAAATTTATGTTGATTACATTATTTTTGGATCTATTAATGACACTTTTTTCCAAGAATTTTCTAAATTAATCCAGCTTGAATTTCATATAAGTATGAAGAGAGAACTTAAGTTCTTGTTAGACATACAAATTCAGAAAAATCAACAAGGTATATACAAATTAGCTTCTTAGGAAGTATAAGATGAGTGATTGCAAACTTATGGCTATAGCAATGCATCCTACTTGTTCACTTGAAAGAGATGATTCAAACGAAAAAGTTGACAAATTAAAATAGATTCCTAGAATCCAACATTTCCATCTATTATGATAACACTTCTGCCATTTGTCGCATCAAAAACCCTATCTTACATTCTAGAGCTAAACGCATAAAGATCAAACACCATTTCATTATGTATTTTGTTCAAAAAGGGGTACTAAACATTCAGTTTGTAGACACTAAACACCAAGCCAAACCAGACTTTGTTAGGCCTGAATCTGGCTTATGATTAATTTTTTAGGCCTAAGCCTGACATATGATTTATCATAGACTTTTTTTTCAATCTAGTCTGACCTTTTAAAAATATGCCCTCACCTGAAAGCCTATAAAAAAATCTGAAACAAACCCTTTAAACCCTAAAAACCAATTTTTGATTTCAAATTTTTTTTTTCCTGAAACAAACTCACTCATTATTACCTCTCAAATAAATATGCAATGACTATCGAATATTGAACGAATATACATGTATTGTTACAGACAATAAAAATACATGCTACTTGCTAGCATGCAGACAATGGTGCATTGCTAAATATAATGGCCAAGGAACATGTGTTGCAGGAACCCCTTCATCACCTTTAAAATGTAGTTGCACGTATAAGTGTTGAATTTAGAACAAAAAAATATGATAGTTGCTCTATTTTAAATGTAAAAGCAGTTATCAAAGGTAAATTAACTGACATTAAAAGTAAATTAACTGACATAAAACACTCTGAAAAAGCAAGAAAAATAATGTAGTAGAGTGGTATTGACTAAAAATTGACAATAAAAGTAAATTAACTGGCATAAAACACTCTAAAAAAGCAAGAAAAATAATAAAACACTCTTCAATAGGCAAACAGTATAAGGCACATTGTGATAAACAAATATATAATTAAAACATACTTTGGAGGAAATATGATATTTGTCGATAGGGGTAGAAACACATAAATCAAAAGGTAGACGAGAAATAGTCAACTGCATGAATATCACACAAGACAAACATACAAATGAATGTGTCGCTCCTGAATCAAACAATTAGATAATCTTTTTATTCTTAATAAAACTCATACATTTGATAAAACCATCCGCCACCTTGGACTTGTTTACCAAGATGGAGCAGTCACGAATCTCTAGAATTCCGATAAAGCTTTGAAGTTCTGACTTTAATCCTTGCTTAAATTTGATTGCCTTCCACTTATCTTTTGTATTGTCTTTAAGACAGCGAGAGTACCTCGATATATCTTCAAACTTAGGGACATTATTTGCAAATGACATATCTCCCTAACGAAGATGAATAAACTTTTTTTGGCTTCTGAATGTGAACATTTTGGGGAAAATATTTTCTAGAAATATCTCTTTAAACCTATCCCAAGTAATAGGAATTCCTTTTGTCAGTAGACCTCCTCTAGCACAATTCCACCTGTGAACATCAGAATCTAACATATAAATGGCAAAGTACACTTTTTGACCATCAACGGACCAGATTACTCAAGATTTTCTCTAATTTCAGCAACCACTTTGGTAACTCAATTGGATCAAAACTACCTCAAAAAAATGGTGGATGGTTTTTCAAAATTGAAAAAGTCCAACATATTAAGGGTCTACGACTGTTGTCGATCTAACATAGGGTCCTATCAAATGATGGAGAGTCTTTGTCTTATCTGCATGGTTCCAAATTTGAAGCCAATATGTTCGTCAAGTGCAATCACCAAAAGAAATACATCATGTCCCTATACACGAAACTAATCTAGCAACTACAATAACATGAGTGACCTCCATACACTCCGCAAGTCCCATATGATGCAACATCTATCCTCGAAGGGACTTCCTCCTCATCATCATCCATAGAAGGATTAGTCTCCTCAGAAAGTCAGATCCACCCACGAGATAGGTGGCTTCGGTGGCGCTGGCATCTCAAAACAGTCTGCTATTTCAGCGAAAGTCGGAAGGGATCATTCACTGGAAATGGAAGCTATGACTCTTCCCGCCTAGATGGTCCTGCAATCTCTCACTCCACTGGTATCAACCCTTATCCTTTTTGCCAGTCCCGGGTCCAATCATTGTATCTCCAGCTCCTTCGGTGGCCTCTACCTCAACCCTAACCGAGGAATCCTCTGCATCTTCCCATGCTCCACTCATTATGAGCACCAATCCTACCGGTACCGGATAGTCGATCTTCTCGCGAGTGAGCTATACGAGGTATACTGCTCCAGCTTTCCTACTTGTCCTCACTATCCTCCCCGTACAAGTAGCCCTGCTTGAGATGGGGTCGTATGCCCAAGTAGTCGGAAAATCTCGGTCTTGGAAGTCTAACGACGTTTTCGTAGTCAAGGTAACAGTCGGTGGAACGAACTCGGGTATCATCTGAGGGCAAAGCCCAATTTCCACAATAATTGTAAAGGGTTACCAACCGAAATTAACAAATAAAACTTGGCAAAATTCTTATATTTTCAAATGCTCAAGTGAACCTTTCGTCTTAGCATACTCCTCGAAAGGGTTTTCATATGTCCAAAAATGCATAAACAATGATTGAAAAATGAAGTTTTGACACACTGCACTGTCGTAGCCGAATACAACTAAGAAAATGCAGATTTTCAGTTCTAAAATGGCTCTGAATCAATTAATACTTCAAACATTAATATTATCAATTATGAACACATAATTAAAACCAAATTAATCTCCACAAATTCACACCTCAATCACACATCGAATATTCATAACATCAATTATGAACACATAAGTACATCGAAACTTAATCAACCCCACTTCACACCTCAAAGCAATTACGACAAATCACAACAACAACTGAGTATGTATATACAATGATCATAGTATAACAAACATAACTCGCGTGCCAAGCACTCTAATGCAATGCGTGTATGCCAAAATGCATGATTCTGGAATTCCAAACCAAAACCCTCATTGAAGGGCGTAAATCATAATTGTACATCCTCTCACAGACCAGTACTAATTACCAAGATGCAATCTCTCACGGATCAGTACGATTTGCTAGCGCGTAGTCGCTCACATACCAGCACGATTTTCTAGAGTGCAATCGCTCACCGATCAACACATTCTAAAGTGCAATCTCTCACAGATCAGCACGATTTTCTAGAGTGCAATCGCTCACAGATCAACGCATTCTAGAGTGCAACCTCTCACAGACTAGCACTAGTTACCAAGGTGCAATCTCGCACATATCAACACGATTTACTAGCGTGCAGTCACTCACAGACCAGCACGACATACAAGAGTGCAGTCGCTCACAGACCAGCATGATTTTTTAGAGTGCAATCGCTCACAGATCAGCACATTCTAGAATGCAATCTCTCACAGATCAGCACGACGCGACAATCCCCGCAAGGAGAAGATGAACCAACAATTCACATGACATTATCTCGTAGCCCATCACAGTCACCACTATCACCATGGCCCCATTGCGGTCACCATGTACTATGAAATGCACGAGCATACTCTAACTCTTTTCACCACAATCATTAAGTAAATGCAGATATTAAAAGATTCCCCATTTTTAATACTCATTTAACACTAATGATTTTTTTTCAGATACAACACAGAGCATACTCAAACATATTTATTCACACCAAATTTCAATTTCCACAAACACACATAAATCACATCTCCAAATTCAATCCACACATAAATTGAATTAAATTCATTTTCCCCCAATTCACACATAAATTTCTTCTAAAAAATTCATAATATTAATTATGAACACAATAATTTCACCAAACATGAACCACCAAAATTTTCAAACATTAATCACTCATACTCAATCTCTAAAATTTTCAACCATAAATCACCACAACAACATTAATATATCAGAGTTCTCCCCACCGCTAACTCGGTGCCAACAGTCTCGATTCCTTTTCGAGACTCAAGGAGCTAACTACATAAACATAAATATTTATAACAATTTGTTCACAATAAAATTAATCCAAACACAACAAAATACCCAAAATTAAATCTTTCTCACACACCAAATTTTTAAAACCAAATAATCTATATTATTTAGTTAAAACTAAATAAAACCAATATTGTCCAAATCTCACATACACACACTCGACTATTAAAGCACCGAAATTTTTGAGTTACTAAAATACTCTAAACTTTTTTTTTTAATTTTTTTTAAACTCGATCCAAAAGTAATTAAAAGTGTAACATTTTAAACTCTAACCATTTTTAATTTCAATCTATCTTTTTGCTCAAACTCTTTAACTTAGTTAAAATTTGAACTTTTCCACAACTTTAACAACTATAACTTTTTTTTTGTAAAATTTCAATTTCAGTTCAAACTCATTTATTTGAAAATAAATCATTACGTAACTCAAACACATCAAATTTAATTACCGCCAATTCACACCAACGACAATCAATTCAATTCCACAACACACATATAACACCTCAATTAAATTTCAACAATTCAAACATAACTCACCCAATTTCAAAACTCCACATTTTTACACATAAACCACCAAATTTCATCAATTCATTTTCCACAAAATCCACAAATAAATCACATAAAAAAAATTCATAATAATAATTATGAACATATAAATCACACTAAATATGGATCACCACAAACCACACCTCATAACACACTGAAAACAAATTTCACTAATTCACACATAAACGAATTAAATTCATTATCCACAAATTCACACCCCAAATACATCAAATTTCTTTTCCACAAAATCACAAATAATGTCCTAAATGCAAACTAAAAGTTTGGAAGGAGCCCTTACCTCCATTGTAGCTTTAACAACTGAATACGGCACCGCGATTCATTATGGTAAAATTTTAGTTCGCGTCGTCGCTTCGAAAACTAGCTCACTAGCACCACAATGTGGCAAGGAGCAACTTTCCCTTCTGTCACTTCTCGAAAGGGAGCTTAGATCTAGAAGAAAAATGATGATTTGTGTTTGTTGGGTTTTGAAATCACCAACATAAGCTTGAAACAGAGGAAGAAAGAACAAGATACGCAAGGCTATAGAGGAAAATGTTTTCTTTTTTCTAGCCTTATGTTTCCTTTAATCCATATATATTATAATTAAACCACCAAAATAAATATCTAAACTTTGTAAATATTTAAAAAAAAACATCATTACACATCACTTCTCAAATTACTTTTTAAAAAAAATATCTACTCTCGCCGCAACTCAATTGAGAGATGAGTTTCTTAGCAACAAGTGACATTTTAAAAAAAAAAATCTGATATTAAATTTTTCGTAACATAATTAAATTATTCTCTGACAAATAATTTTAATTGGGTCTCAAAATATATATATTAAAATATATTTTTAATATTTAATTCTCAAAATATAATTCAATTGGGCTAAATGCCTAAGCAATTTAACACAAAATTTCTAAAATCGCATAAATTAGAATTTAGAAAATTTAGGGTCTTACATTACTACCCCCCCCCCCCCTAAAAGAAGTTTCATCCTCGAAACTTAAAGTAAGAGTAATAACCACACTAGGCTTGCACTCAAACTCATCATACATGATAGAACGCGTTTCGTCATGCCTACGCGAATGGAGTATCATCTATCCCATTTCGTAGGATGCTTAATAAAGTTACACACTATAAAAGCCGGTAAGACTCGCCCGTTCCATTCAACATTATTTTGTCTACTATCAACAAGAGATTAAAGATGATCAGTTTCTCAATTTGTTAATAAGTAGCAACCAACCATGATGGTGGCTTAGACTATCTTAATCGAACTGTAATAGCACTCTTCGCGACTTGCACTTAAGGTTATTCTAATGCACAAGCGGTCAAACAATCTTCTCAACGTCCATTGAGTTTCCCTTATTTTACTATAACTTTGATCCTATCGAAGAAGTACAATCGCCCATAACTATGTCACATAGCTTCATATACGTCCACTTGGTACGATACATCCATTAGGTATCAAATTGAAACAGTAAGTATGACACTAACATACTGAGCACAAAACAAGCATTACCACCAAAAACTCCCTAATTTCTCCATTGCCCACAAATCCTTGATTTCTTTAGTCGCAGAACTACATCAAACCACAGTGTCCTTATCAAAATATCGGTTTAATTATAACTTTAATAATTACATCCCAACATCCGGTTGGTGATCAAAGTTTCCTCAAATATTTTCGACAACATGCTAGAACTATACCACCTACAACACACAAACTTACTTCAAGTTTAGTGTTTCGTTTCAAGAATCACGTCTCTAACAAAATCCAACTTGAATTTCATTCATGATTAAGACCTACATTTGTCTCATGCCTTAACACCTCAAATTCACGCTTCACTAATCCATTTCCTACATCGCAATTCTGGACAAACTCGAAAATAATTTTTCTACATCTACTACCAACATTCATTCTGATACTTCTCAATTCTGTCACGTCCTTTATTTGCAGCTTGATGAAGATCTTTTCATTATGACAGGTCAAACATATTGTATTCACTCCATCACTTTTCCATTTACACAAACCTTAAATTTCTACCTCGAACCTTGATACATCTTTATTATAGTGATTTCAATAAATCAAGCCTTACTAGCTCCCACTAAACTTTTCCATTTCCTGCTCAATTCTTCCCTACCAAATAAACATTTAACTCTGTTGATCGACAAACACAATAGAAACCCCCATGACATGTACTCAAGTAGTGCTTTTGTATCATTAACATACCTTTATAATAACAATGTCTGAATTACAGGTGAGATAATTCCTTTCATGAATCTTTAATTGACATAAGCTACATCTCTATGTGCTGCTCCAACAAGCTTTCTTGGCACATTTTCTAAAATTTAGTTCACTCGCTGGATTCTTATGCCTTATCAACCTTCATCGAGATGCCCACTAAAAGAATCAAACAATCGAATGTCCTAAAGAACTATTTCTCAAATGTTCCCAATAAGCATTTCTTATGGAGTAATTAGCTATAAATCACATCCTCATAACTTTGCAATAAAATATCTTAAAGACCCACATATTTGTCATCGTCCATTTGGTCACTAAAATACTGATTTTAAATTAACGCTCGACTTCCCAAGACCAACATCTAAATCATAAATCATTTGTTACATTTCTTCTTTTTCATTTTATCATTAAATAAAATTCTAAATTTTGATCCACGAAATCTCCAAATACTCATCACACCGTCTAATTTCATCCATTTCATCTTAAGATACAATACAAGGTCTTATTCATCATTGACTCTAATCGTCTTAGTAATCTCACTAATTAAAAACTCTTCTAATCATAACACAACATTTTTAGTAGATCTTCAAACACTCTCATCCATAACCTGAACTATTTATCCCTTGCCTACCTTAACTACCTCAATTATACAAGTTTAAGGCGTCACTTGGTCCTCCATCCAACATTGTGGATTTTAAATCATCGACTTAAAGATCAACCATCTTAGGGTCTCAAATCAAATCTCGAATAATCCCTTCGACCTATCAAAATATTAACATTCTCCTAGTAATTACCATCCTTTAATAGACTCTCAAAGCTTACATTGTTACAATCTCTAAGTATTCTCATACTCTATAGTTCCACTGTCACTTAATAGTAACATGCGGTTCAATACATCAAGGCTGAACTCCTTGTGTTAATCCAGACTTCACCCAAAGTTCACACTTACGCATCTATAGTTTCATCTAAAATCACTATCCATACTTACCATCTCGAAATCCACACAGAGATTTATCACTTATCAAAGTAATATATATTCTTCCTCCTATACTCGTCATGAGATTCATACTTAATAATCTGAGTCGCGAATCTAGTTTAACTCAAATGCTCAACTTTAACCCTCAAGGTATCGACTATTCCTCAAAGTGTATTTTATCTAACCAAGGTAGTATTTACCCCTAACCTGCAGTGCCCCTTAACTTCAATACAAGTCTCTTTTGTTGACACCTAAGCACCAAATGTTATTCAAAATGGAATCCCTGTCTTCTCAATAACTCCATGGTGTTCACACCCCTTTGGTAGTTATCAAACTTCATCCAGTCTCATTTTGAAATCTACCAGGCAAACATCGAATATTCTTCTTAAAAAGCTCTACACTTAGATCTTTACATGAAATCGCCTATTGGTCTAACTTTAATCCATCGATACCCAACATCTTCGAGTTACCATCAACAACATAACCTTTGTGTCCTTGGAACCACTTCATAAATCCCATGTCGTCATGATTCGCCTCAACCCTACCAGACAATTAATCATTTCGAAGATCTTTTCCACTTCTTTAATCAACTGATCAGCTTTTTCTAGGCTCTCCTCACCCTTGTACTTTGGAGGATTGTAACGACGAAAATCTTACAATCCCCTTGACTCGGCAGCACGAATATCTCTTTTCCTCTTCTCCAGATCCCGCAGAGTCTTTGCAGCAGTTTGTGCAGCAACAAAAACAACCATGTTATTGATAGCTTCACCCATTTGATCATCCCCATTGACGTTCACTCTTGCAACGTCATCCCTTCTTGGAGGCATTCTTTCCTTAAAACCAACATCAAGAAGAAATCTAAACACCCCTTAGAATAATTCCAAAAATAACTTTCGACTACATCAATACATAACAACTACACCTGACCTGACAACCCCGACAACTTAACCCGACGCATGATCAGATAACAACTCCTAACCTACAGGTTGACCTACAATCTAAACCAAAGCTCTGATACCACAATGTAACTCCCCGATTTTTAATAGTGCAGCTGTATTTTTTTTAAAAAAAACAAATAATAAAAATAACTCGTCGTAACCACCAAAATAAATATCTAAACTTTATAGATATTTCAAAAAAAACATCATTACACATCACTTATCAAATTACTTTTTCAAAAAAATATCTACTATCGTCGCAACTCAATTGACAGATGAGTTTCTCAGCAACAAGTGACATTTAAAAAAAACTGTCTGATATTAAATTTTTCGTAACATAATTAAATTATTCTCTGACAAATAATTTTAATCGTGTCTCAAAATATATATATTAAAATATATATCAATATTAAACATATTATTAACTCTAATAAAATATATTTTTAATATTTAATTCCCAAAATATAATTCAATTGGGCTAACTGCCTAAGCAATTTAACACAAAAATTCCTAAAATTGCATAAATTAGAATTTAGAAAATTTAGGGTCTTACAACATATCTCCCAAACAAAGATGAATAAACTTTTTTTCCTTCTGAATGTGAACATTGTGGGGAAAATATTTTTCTAGAACAATTAATAGGAATTCCTTTTGTTAGTATACCTCCTCTAGCACAATTACACCAATGCTAACATCAGAATCTAACATATAAATGGCAAAGTGCACTTTTTGACCATCAAAGCACCAGATAACTCAAAAGATTTTCTCTAATTTCAGCAACCACTCATGTAACTCAATTGAATGAAAACTACCTCGAAAAAGTGGTGGATTGTTTTTTCAAAATTCAAAAAGTCCATCATGTTGAGGGTTTATGATTGCTGCCGATCTAACATAGGGTCCTATCAAATGATGGAGAGTCTTTGTCTTATCTCCATGATTCCAAATTTGAAGCCAAGAGCTTCTTTACGTGCATCATTTGTCCCACGTTTCTTATACGTCATAAATATGCACACAATCAATTAAACACTGAGTTGGTCAACCCTAATATCCAACATAATAGTATGCAAAATTTGTGAATATAACAAGAAACCTACTTACAAGCCTAATATCAAATGAGGCTGAATCCTACTTACAAGCCTTCTCACAAAAAGGTTCCACCAAAACTATTTTTTCGTCTATTCCAACAAAGAAAAAGTCTTATGCCACTCAGCCAACACCAAAGAAAAAAAGTTAAAAAAACCAGTCACAAATCTTTAAAGCCATCAAAATCAACAACCCAACCTCCATATGAGGCTATGTTCACAAACCCAATACAAGAGTAGAGAACTCCTAAAGATCCAGATCTTACTTCACCTCCCCAAAAGAGTATCCTCCTACTGAGGACGTTCTGGAGGAAACTCCTTTTCAACTCATGGAGGATGGAGAAGAACTTTATTGTGATCTAAATCTTATTCATCACCAATTCTCACCTCCTAGAGCCCCTCAAGTTGTAGAAGAAAGGGAACCATCTCAAAATCTCAAAGATACATTCATGTGTCTACCATATCCACTAGTAAGCCCATCTCAAAATCTTCAAATCTCATGCACTATGTCAATGTCTCTACTCCATTGGTTGATCCCATTGTCCCCCCCCCCCCCCCCCCACCCCCCAAACCCCCGAGGTTACTCGTCTTTTTAGTTCCATTGATTCATTTCTAGAAGAAAAAAAAGTGATAACTCGTCTCAAGACAAAGGTGTAAGCTCCTAGAACAAAAGTCCAAGCGTAAATGCTATTCCACAAGACCAACGTCGCCATATGATTGATAAGAGGACATAAGCCAAACACAATCAGAAAGAACTAAGGCTTCTGAAGAAGATAAGAAAAGATTAAAATAAACTCTTTACAATTTTCACATCTTTTCAACAAACCGTAGCTCAGTTTGGCCTTCTTTTGGAATGGGTCACTAACCACCTTAAAATCACCATTGCTCATGGAGACCATCCTCCTATGCTCCAAGACCAACCTCCACCTGCAGATCTACTTCTTTCATTGACCTCATTCTCTTATGACGACTCCTCCCCATCCAAGTAGCTGAGAAGATCGTTACACTTTTTTTATGGTTAACAAATTCAAGGGGAGAAAAATTATGGGTGTATATAAATTAAGAAAATAGGTTACTCATCACATTAAAAGAAGTATATCTACATGTCCTCTAAGCTAGAGGATAATAAAGTAGAGGATAAACCTTTAACCTTTAAGATAAGAGGATATACAATATCATAGAAAAGATGAATCCACATAAAATTAAAAAGATAAATTTGTACCTGAAGACACACAATAAATGGATAAACAAATCAAGAGGATCCAAGATAGAAGATGAACAAAATGAAAGGATGAACTCCTTGTGTCATTTTTCTTCTTACAAAGGGAAAATCCAAAAAGTACCATAGTACGAAAAAGTGTGTACTTGACAAGAAAGGCAAGACACTACCGCTCTTGGAAAAGGAAAAAGTCAAAAGTACAAGTCATGTCCTAACTTATGGAAAAATCAAACCTCCTATATGAGGACGAAATGCAAACTCATCCTCCTAAGCTTTAGCACTACAAGGACAACTGAATGGTACTTCGGTAAATCAAATTAATGACGATGAACATTTAAATAAATCTCTAACGGTCACTTTTCACTTTTCCTCATGGATGAAGCTTCATAACCTCTATAAAAGGAAGATAACTCTTCATCATTAAACACACAATCATTCATACAAAAGATAAATAATCAAAGCTAAGAAGAGCAATCTCATCCTATTTTTGCACATTCTATAGTCTATAACTATATCTTTTAGAGCATCCTCTTAGACAATTTACAAAAGAGAAAGAATCATACTCTCATCACAAATCACAAAATTTGTATATTCCAAGTTCTTGTAAACTTGGTAATAGTTGTAATTCTAAAAGAAAAATAGTGTAAGCCTAGTGAGGCTGGAAAATAAACACATAAAAGAAAAGATCCCTTTAGATGACAAGTCATTTCGAACTATAGTGAAACTCACAAGTTTGTGAAGAACTGGACGTAACCCATTTTGGGTGAATCAATATAAATTTAAGTGTGTCCTCTTTACATGCTTAAATTTTTAAGTTTCTTATATTCATCTTCATTTAAATTACAATTCATCCTCTCATAGAGGATACTACTTTAAAACAGTCAACTAGAAATTTTAAAAATAATAATATCTCTATTCAATCCTCTTCTAGTGATATTTTAGTTACTTCCATGCTTTCATTACTTGCTGCCTCAAAATCTAATTGCTTCTACACCTAGTAAGTCACCAAAATCGAACTAGTTTTTTTATTTAAATATAAATTATTAAAAAGTTATCAACTTTGGCAAACAAAATTCAACCCCCTTCTCGTGTTTGCACCTTCAATTGGCTTCAGAGTTGGATCTCACGGTTGAGCACTTTACTGTGTTTGAGAAAATATCAAAGGGTTCAGTATGTCTGGATCAATTAAATAAGTTATTGTAGGAAACATCAATAGACCACCTCTGTTTGATGGAAAACATTTTGCGTATTGGAAGGAAAGGCTAAGAAGTTTCTATATTTCACAAGATCATGAACTTTGGGACTTAGTGGAAGATAATTATATTGCTCGGAAAAATATTGATGGTATCGAAATTCCAAGAAAGAAGTTGAATGGTGATCAGAAGAAATGTACAAGATGCATCATAAGTCCAGAATATTCATTATAAATGCAATCACCTTCAAGGACTTTTGACAAGTGCACCAACAAGGAGACAACAAAAAATATTTATGATAGTCTGATTATGGTCCATGAAGGAAGCAAGAAACTCAAGAAGCAAAGGCCAACCTCCTAGTAAACAAGTATGAGTTGTTCAAGATGGAAGAAGATGAAGACATTGAAAAAATGTTTTCCAGATTCTAGACTCTAGTATCAGTATTAAAGGTACTTGAAAAGAGTTATACTACTACTAATCACGTGAAGAAGAAACTAAGGAGTCTGAAAAGCAAGTGGAGACCAAAGATCAATACCATTCAAGAAGCAAAGGATTTTGATACTCTTAAGCTCGAATAATTAATCAGCTCTCTTATATCGCCTGAAGTTAAGCTTGCATAGGATGAGCCCAAGAAGAAGCAAGAAGCAACCAACCTTGGCTTTGAAATCCAAGTATAAGAAATTTTTGAAGGTAACAACATAATCAGATGATGATGATTCATATGATCAAAATAAAGACAAATGAAGAGGAACTGGCGTTTATATGCAGAAAAGTTCAAAAAATGTGGCACAATAGAAAGAATAAATTTCTCCAAAGATATTCCAGGAAATCCAATAAAGCAAAATATGATAAATATAACAAGAAAATCATCATCTGCTATGGATGCAATGAGCCTAGACATATCGGGTCAAAATGTCTAAATAAGTAGAAAGGAAAACATAAGAGGAAATATTCAAGACCCAAGAAGAAGAGTCTGATGGCTACATGGGATGATTATGATGAATCATCTAAGGATGAAGAACACACATATTTGGCTCTAATGGTTCATACCAACTCTGCCTTTTGATCCAACACAGTTTATGACTCTGGAAGTGAATTAAAAGATGAAGAAATGAAGGTACTTTCTGACTTTCCTCGATCTGATTTAGTAACTGCTATAAATGATTTTTTTCAATAAGAAACACAAATTGTCTTTAAAACTAAAAAACCCTTAGGAAAGAAAATAAAACTCTAACTGAAAAAGTTTATGTTTTAAAGAATCAAAGTAAAAAATTTAAAACATAAAATGAAACATTGAAAATTGATATTATTGAACATAAGACATATTATACAACTCTGAAAACTAATATTACTGACTTAAATCATAAAATGCAAATATGAAAACTGATATTGCAGAACTTAAGGTTGGAAATCTAACTCTTAAGGTTTGAAATCTACTCTTAAAGTTGATATCACATGTAACTCTGATAAACATGAAGAAGTATTTCAAGATTTACGATGTTATTAGGAATGGCAAAAGAGGAATAGGATTTCAAGAAAAAGTAATTGAATCTAAGTTTGTTCCTTTTGATGATTTATGTACTATTTGCTATAAGAAAGGTCACACTAAAATATCTTGTCCTATGCTAACCACATGGAAAGACAAGAAATCTTTAAGAACTAATAAACAAGAACCATACCAGGACCTAACCAGATTTGGGTACCAAAGGATAAAATTGTTTCTGTTGCAGATTTTCTAAGAAACCAAATTGAAACACCAATCATGGTGCCTAGTCAATGGATACTTGCAATATATGAAGGAAAAAAGGTCTATGTTCCAAGACTTAAAAAATAGAAGCCAATTGACTCTAGTGGAAGAAGGATTGGTCAGCACAATACCTATCACAACCAGAACCATATGATGAACCAGAAATATAAAAAAAAATGGAGTATCAACATAATCCAAACTGGTAGAGAAATCCCACATATCAACAGAATTAGAACTACCAGAAGAATCAGAATTACGATCAGTTCCAAAATTACCAAATGAACTTGATACATCAGGAGAAATAGAAGTGTCAGATTAACACTCAGAATCAGGAGACTATAAACCTTGATGAGAATTCAAATCCCTTCATCCAAACCCTCTAATAAGAGAATATGAAAATTCATAATCTGAAAACCAAAAAGGAAGAAATAACAAGGTTTTTACAATAAAACTCAACCTGTTGACATATAGGTTACATAATTTATGAAATTTAATTATTATCTGATTTATATTACGTTGTATGACAAATAACGTTACCTTAAAAAGTCAAAACAAGTTGAGGATACTATAAGTTTACCAGAACCAAATGAAGCAGATGCAAACAAACCAGAAGATGAAGAATCTTTAGAGGATGAATATGATCAAGTTAGAAATAGTTAAGATAAGTCAGAAGGAAAATCTTTATGGAAATATACTTCATCTCATTTCATTGGAAGTGCAAGTGATCCTTTGAGGGTAAGATCATTATCAAAAGATACCATTTTGTTTGGCTCATTGTCATCAATTAAGCCTACCACTATTGATGAAGCATTTGCAAATGATGGAGGGATTCATGCAATGCAAGAAGAGTTAAATGAATTTAAAAGGGTGATGTTTGTGATCTAGTACCTAGACCAAATAAGAACATTATTGGGACCAAGTGGAGTTTTAGAAACAAGCTAAATGAAAAAGGTGAAGTGGTTAGAAACAAGGCAAGATTTGTTGCACATGGCTGCATTTAACAAGAGGGCATTGATTACACTGAGACATTTACTCTAGTGGCCAGGTTATAAGTTATTTGTATCCTACTTTCTTTTGCTGCAAATACAAACATTACATTATTTCAAATGGAAGTTAAACAACATAAATATCTATGTCAAACAACCCACAGGTTTGGAAAGTTCTGAATTTCAAAATCATGTTTTTAAAGTTAGGAAATATATATGTATATTCTAAAACAAGCACCTAGGGCATGCTTTGATTAACTTATTAACTTCTTTCTTAAAAATAACTTTGAGAGGAGGACAAGTACAAAATAAACTTTTTAGAAAATTAATAGGAAATGACATTATTATTATTCAAATTTATGTTGATGACATTATTTTTGGATCTATTAATGACACTCTTTGCCAAAAAAAATTCTAAATTAATCCAGCTTGAATTTCATATAAGTATGAAGAGAGAACTTAAGTTCTTGTTAGAGATACAAATTCAAAAAAATCAACAAGGTATATACAAATTAGAAAAAGGTGATTCAAACGAAAAAGATGACAAATTAAAATAGATTCCTAGAATCCAACATTTCCAACTATTATGACAACACTTCTGACATTTGTCGCATCAAAAACCCTATCTTACATTCTAGAGCTAAACGCATAAAGATCAAACACCATTTCATTATGTACTTTGTTCAAAAAGGGGTACTAAACATTCAGTTTGTAGACACTGAACGTCAATCGGCAGACATATTCACCAAACCACAACTTGAAGATAGGTTTGACTTCTTCAAGAAAAACCTAAACCTTACCTTCATAACTGACTGATGTTATGATAACTTCAAGGTAGTTTAGTTTAGAATTAGTTTTATATTTTCTTGTAATATGTTGTATTCATGTTATTCAACAACAACAAAAAAAAGAGGAATTAAAAAAGAGAAAAAAAATGATAAAATCAAATCAAAAAATGGAGAGAAAGATATTTGATAAAGTGCGGAGAGAATGATACTTAGACTTAGGTGGAACCCCAAGATAGATGGAGTCAAAGAAATACATAGAAAATTTGTTATAAAAAATACAAGTTTTGTCATCATCAAAAAGTGGAAGAGTTTTGGAAACAAGTTCATTTTATACTTAGAGTTTTTATGATAATAAAATTATTTTATGAGAACAATATATTTGCCTTCAAAAAGTATGAAAGAAGACATGGTAAAAATTTATAGAAGATTTGAAGAAGGTTTAAGCAAGATTTATCTATAACAAAATATTAACATAATCAATTTAAAAAATTTAAAAACACAATCTGAACAAAATACTTTTTCAAAATGGCGGTTGAAAATATCCTTTAATGAAAAATAATAGTAAACGAAAGTACTATTTTGATGGTAGCACTTTAATTTCATGGATGTTTTTTCTATTTTAAAAATATTAAAAAAGAAAAGATCGACCATTACAATTTTTAAAATTAAATTGATTATTTTCTCAATTTTAAATTAAGTTAAATATCCTTACGTAACAACAATGATCTGACATATCTATACTTTATCAAAATTAACTTCTTTATAAAATTATTTTTGAATATATTTAGTCCTTAACTGATCAATATGAAATTTGTCTATGATGATGTAATCACAAATTATATATATGTCTGAATTTGTTTATAGTATTTAATATGATTTTTAATTTTATTATTTACATAGGGCGGAAAAATTGAATCCCTTAAAATGGTGGGAAGGGGATTGGATTTTCAAAGTCAATGGAATTTTTGTATATGGCAAAACCTCTTACAATTAATAATTTTGTATAATTACGAATTCAATATAAAATTTAAGAACCAAACTAAATTCCAAACTATCCTTTAAATAAGCCATCTGATAACTATATTGTCATCTTAATTGATTAATGTTGCGAAACTATTTGATTAATAAAGTTTTCATATAAATTAGTTGATTATTTTTATTTTTAATTGATTAGCACATTATATTAAGTCAAGCTTCTTATTTGCTCACTAACCTAAAGATAATTGTTTTTGTTTGTGCCTAAAAAAAACTTCAATAAATAATTCAGTTATGAAATTAACATTTCTATGGTTCAACATAAAATATTTGTTATATATATTTAATGATATAAATATATATATATATATATATATATATAGGGAGTGTATCCGGTAAGATCTGATAGTTATTATGATAAATGAGAACTATTAATAATAACCATTGGATTTAATTAACGCATAAAATGAAATTACTCACTAAAGATATTATATGATTGAATCATCATCAAATAACTCTTGGATACTATATGCTTTATTTTTTTAAAATTTATTTTCTTTCTATTTGTGTGTTATAATTTTCTAAATTTATATGTTAAAATTAATTTGTATATTTTAATTATTATCATTATTGTTTACTTGTATTGATATTCAAAAATAAAAAAGTGAAAATAGAAAGAAAATTGGGTATATAGAGGGCTCACGCGAAAATTTTCTTTATTGAAATTTCCTTACTTTATTATATACAATTAGGGATTAAGATAGGCCAAACTAGACCAGGCTTTGAAAGACCTGAATCTGGGCTACGATTAATTTTGTAGGCCTAAGTCTGGTCTACAGTCTATCATAGACTTTTTTTTCGGTCTGGCCTAACCTTTTAAAAATATGGCCTCACTTGAAAGCCTATAAATTTTTTGAATCAAACACCCTTTAAACCCTAAAAAACGATTTTTGATTTCAAAAAATATATTCTTTTCCCTGAAACAAACGCAGTCATTATTACCACTCAAACAAATATGCAACGACTACCGAATATAGAATCGCTACCGAATATAGAACGACTAATGAGTGATTGCCTAATTGATAGACTTTAAAATAGGAAATAATATCATTAATAAATAATAAAAAAAAATAACACTAATAAATAATAAAATATATATAGGCCGATCTATCAAGCCTAATAGGCATTTTTATAAGTCTGAGTCTAACCTATTTAAATAAATAAGCTTTAAAATAACCATGAGTTTAACCTTTTTATTAAATAGGTCATGTCAGGCCATGTCGTACGTAGGTCAGATCATAAGCCCCTGACGGACGGCCTAACATATTCTCATCCTTATATACAATACATCTTATTTTATTTTATAAATATTAAATTTTGTTAATTCATTTTTAATTTAAAGATTTTCTAACACAAATTACCATATAAAACCTTCCTAAAATAAATGAATATAATTTTATTATTATTCTAATTAATTATTACAATTGAAATTAAAAAAATTTAAAATTGATGGATATCATAGTCTCAAAGATAATAGATATGTATTCAAACCTTAAAATATTTCAAATGTTGAATTCTAGTTTTCTTTTTTTTCTTTTTTGAAAATTAAAAATGTTGACTATTTCTTATATATGGAATAAACATAAATACTTTATTTATTTGCAATACTATTAAATAGTTCTTTTTCATCCGTTTTCTTTTTTATATAAAGTCTTGATTTTTATTTTATCAAAGAGATATCTTAGAGTTAAACAACAAGAATAAATCATAATATTGCTATTGATATTGAAACTATTTCAAATGGCTAAGTTTTCTGCCTTGCTAATTATCGTGCTTGCCTTTATTTGTTCAGATATACAAATTTATATATCAAATTTTGTAGCATATATGTGATGGCAGTATTCATTAGATTAACTTAACAAATTTAAAATTTTGCCATATTAATTGGATTCTATAAATCAATTATCATTGATTTAGATACAGTATTCTTAATTTTAGATATTATCTCGAGATCTAAATATGTGATCTAATTACCTAAGCATTTTTCTTAAAAATTGTATGTTTTTAAAATTATAAATTTTATAATTTATTACTTAACTAAGACTTTGTCTCTCAATTATTTTAACATTTTCTTTACATGACACTAATCTTTTATAGATCCTTATTTAAAATAGTTCAATGCTATGTAGATTTTGTTTTTTTTATTAATGTGTTTTATTTTCACAGTTATACCTATGACAAATGGTGCAAACATACCATCAAATACATGTATTGTTACAGACAATCAAAGTACATGCTACTTGCTAGCATGCAGACAATGGTGCATTGCTAAATATAATGGCCAAGGAACATGCGTTGCAGGAACCCCTTCATCATCTTTAAGATGTAGTTGCACATATAAGTGTTGATTCTAGAACAAAAAAAATATGATAGTTGCTCTATTTTAAATGTAAAAGCATTTATCAAAATAAAATTAATAAATTTGCGACACTTACATTTTGGGTTAAAAAAGTGTATTAAATAATTGTTATACTTTATTGTATTTAAAATAAACAAAAATAAAACATGAGAGATTGTTTAATGTAATTTTGATTAACAATCTTGATTATAATATATTTTTTTTTTTTGTATTCTTCAATAATGTAGGAGAGTTGTATAGACTAAAAACTGACAATTAAAGTGTCCATCCTTTTCACATTTAAGACATGTAATTCATATGGTAGCACATGATTGATCTCCATGATTGAAACCACACTTCTCACATCCCTTATTCTTATTAATTGAAACTTGTCCTTCCAAATTGTTGGTATAGGGCGTAAATTCTTTTGAAACTTATTGTCCTTATTGTGGAACTTCTTTCCACCATAGTTAAACTTCTCCTTCGGCTTCTTAGCTTCCAACGTTTACATATTTTGCTCCGCCACCTTGGACTTGTTTACCCAGATGGAGTAGTCAGGAAACTCTAGAATTCTGATAAAGCTTTGAAGTTCTCACTTTTGTCCTTGTTCAAATTTGATTGTCTTCCACTTATCTTTTGTATTGTCTATAATATAGTGAGAGTGCCTAGATATATCTTCAAACTTCGGGACAATATTTGCAAATGACATATCTCCCAAACAAAGATGAATAAACTTTTTTTTCCTTCTGAATGTGAACATTGTGGGAAAATATTTTTCTAGAAATTTCTCTTTAAACCTATTCCAAGTAATAGGAATTCCTTTTGTTAGTAGACCTCCTCTAGCACAATTACACCAATGTTTACATCAGAATCTAACATATAAATGGAAAAGTGCACTTTTTGATCATCAACACACCAGATAACTCAAAATATTTTCTCTAATTCCAGCAAGCACTCTTGTAACTCAATTGGATCAAAACTACCTCGAAAAAGTGGTGGATTGTTTTTTCAAAATTCAAAAAGTCCAACATATTGAGGGTCTACGACTGTTGCCGATGTCACATAGGGTCCTATCAAATGACGGAGAGTCTTTGTCTTATCTCCATGGTTCCAACTTTGAAGCCAAGAGCTTCGTCAAGTGCATCATTTGTGCCACGTTTGTTATACGTGATAAATATGAACACAACCAATTAAACACTTAGTTGGCCAAGCCCAATATCCAACATAATAGTATGCAAAAATAAATTAGGTGTTTAGAAATTTTCTTATATTTAGAGATTTAGTGGTTGATTTTTTTTATTAAGAAAGAGCGTGGCAAAAATAAATTGCAGAAAAATAATGAACACAACAATATTATCTTGGTTCCCCTTACAACCAAGGGTACATCTAATCCTCTTGCACATCACA
>NC_021160.2:38723263-38746855 GCF_000331145.2 Cicer arietinum | reverse complement strand
ATATAAGGATTTTGGCCACTGACTTGCAGTGTATTCGACTACACATAGTCGTAGTCGAATACAACTTTGAGACTTTTGCTTCTGACTTGCTTTGTATTCGAATACAAGATGTTGTATTCGAATACACTTATGCATTTTGTCAAAAATATGATTTTTAAGACTTTGTTAATGTTGTTTTGACTTTTGAAAATACTTTAAATGCATATGTAAATATGACTTGTTCTCATGTATTTGAAATATTGGTTTGTATCATATACCTTTACATTTTAACATTTAATGTTTGGATTTGAAGCTTATTAATGAAGATATTTTGATCTTCTTTTTGATCTTGTTGCTTTGACCATAATGGTTGATCTTTGTCATCATCAAAAACTTGTAGTTTACACAATACTTTAAGAAAGTTCACCACTTTCTTTAAAAACAATACAATAACTTCAATGATCTTTTTATCAATTGTCCTAATATTTCAAAATTACTGCTAACTTTCTAAATTGACTTCATTAACAAGATCAAAACTTTAATAATCATGTAATGACCTTAAAGACAAGGTCTATCAATCGATAATTAGTATCATTAAATTCATAATTTCAAACATATAGTAGTCAATCAAAAGAAAATTTTATTTCTAACTACCCACTATAACAAAAGATCAAAAATCAAAGTCATAAACACAAGTCCAATCAAAAGGTAATTAACTCAATCATGTCATCAATTCAAATTAACTTAAATTTTTAAAAAATTTCACCACACAGGATACATATTTATCACAACAAAACAATCACAATAAAATGCAATGCTATGCATGAGCTTAGACTCTACTTCACAATGTGGTACCATTCTAACTCTGAAGTACTTGATTAGGAGGCTTGTACAATGCCACCATCCCGGTGGACGGACAATTCAAATTGGCTATGTCCTCATAGATCCCCTCAACTACACCCGATACACATATACGTGACAGTCAAGGTAAACGTGTGTTGTGTGGTAGCTCCCGACATTTGGAATTCTACCTCCAAGTCACCTAGCAATTCTCCACCCGAATACATCCAAGATCTAACAATCTTGCCCTAAGGCTCGACAGCAAACCGCCACGATCAGGTTCATTCAGCTGTACTTCCCCAGAATCACTAGGCTTGTCAGGCCCAACCTATATAATGACAAATAATCTTCACTTCACAAATTCTCAATATTTATTTTCTCCCCTCGTTGACATATGATACTCCACTAAGACCGTCATCTCAAACACAAATTGGAATAACAATTATTTCACCAGCTATGGGGTTACTTCAATATTCTCATCACAAATTCACAACATCATTATCATTAATCATATCTCATCACATAAACTCATCACAAATTTATAGCATCACTATCATTAATCATACATCATCACACAAGCTTGTCACAAATTTATAACATCATTATTATTAACTATACATCATCATAATCACATAAGCTTATTAAAATGAATTCACTTTTTATTATCACATCACATAAATACGTCTAATCAAACATATACATAAATTCATTCGACATCCAATATCACAATAATATCAAATATCTCACATTTAATAAAAATAAATCAAACATCACAATAATATCAAATATCACACATTTAACGAAGTTAAATCAATCAACACCTTATAAATATTTCTATTCTATATTTTAATCTCACAATTCCCATATTTTTACATTAATCAATTTATCACTCAAAGGGCTACTGCCATACGTAGCGAGCCCCGAATGAATCGTTGGGAAATACGGTTTTCCCGTTCATCTCACATTATATTATACTCATGAATTCAAACGCTCTCTCACCCTTACCTTATTTTGATGCTTTCACACACGAATACGATTCTACGAGTAAACAACCATTGTTCTTTGACTATTTTCCCTTCAATCGATCCAATTCGACAGTTTATGGGTAAACGTTAAAAATAAATTATGAGAAGACACTCCAAGAACTAAATTTCGAAATTCGGTTAAGGTAACTTACCATAAATCAGAAAACTAATTAGTGGATAATATAGTCACTTTCACACGTTCGTTTTGGCGTTGGTTTCACTCAAATCGGACTTACGGAGAAGGAGAATGGTGCAAAATAACGAATTCTACAAACGGAGAAGTCGGGTATTTTAGAAAGAAATTGAGGTTGTTAAAAATCTGGAAAACTATGCTTAATTAACTAACTAAATATATAAATAACATAATAAAATTTGGACGGAAACGGAGAAATTTTTTGAAGACAGTTATCGATCGCCGGTGTCAATTTTCTTCTAATTTTGTTCCAATTCCTCAATGGAGCTGCCTTGCGGATACCTTTCTATTCCTCCATTTTTTTGTTTTGTTTTATTCTTTAATTAGGTTTTACTTGAACTTGACCCATGAAGCACAATTTAAATTTTTTTTTATTAATAAAATCAACACTTACCAAAGTTATTTCTTCAACATTTTTTTAACAAAATTTAATTACTAAGTTTTCAAAACTAATACTTGATAAAAAAGAGTAATGAAAATAATTAAAATAATCAACCTTTAAAAAAACTACATATTATTAACAACCCAAACTCTCATATTCAAATTAATCACTATAATTATACTTATTTTTAAAAATACTCACGGTATAATAATATATCACTAGAGAGTAGTCAAAATTATAAAATAAATAAATAAATATAACAAAAAGAAATTATATTAATTACTAAATCATAATAAATATATATATGTAAAAATCACAATTCCAAAATAAGTATATAAAAATAAAGAAAATCAAACACAATATTACTACTATCTCAAGATAATTATTTATAAAATAAATAAATCAAATAAGATATCTTTAGAAATAATTAAATATAATTAAGTGCACATTTAATATATATCAAACACACAAGAAAATATGATATTAGTTATCAAATCACATATACACATAAAATCGCCTAAATTTTATTCTTTAAAATATTTATACTAATATACTATTAGTTTTTTTATAAAATATATAAAATAATAAAATATAATATTTATTATTTATATCACTCATTTAACCAAATATGTAAAAATTAACACATCATAGGAAATACACATATAAAGAAAATTAATTATAAAAATAATCAACATATATTCTAAAACAATTTTAGCACCAAATTAATTATCTAAAATCATATTTAATTGATAAAATAATTTATAATAAAATTTGGGGTGTTACAGAGAAACTTTCTCAATGATGTGAAAATGTAATGCAAGTACTTGAAATATGAAAAATAACTTTGAGAGTATTTTAGAAAATTGTTCAAGGTTTGGTAGTGGAATTGATTGCGTTTAAACTGAAATTATGGGGTATTTATACTACATAGACGCCACTTCAGATTAGTGGTCATCGTTCTTAGAGATTTGATAAACAAATGGAATGGTCCAGAACGATTTCAGAATTGAAAAATTGCATTGTTTCAGCTTGTGTATAGTCGAATACACCTCTATAACGTTCAATTTTTATTTGAAATATAAATATCGTATACGAATATGAAGCTTTGTATTCGAATACAACTGAGTGATTTTTTCAATTGACTTGTTGTTGTATTCGACTACACCAGGTTGTAGTCGAATACAAATGTGCAATCTTAGTTACTGACTTAGCACTTGTATTCGGCTACACCATATCGTAGTCGAATACAAATGTTCAGTTTTTGCTACTGACTTAACACTTGTATTCGCTGCACCATCTCGTAGTCGAATACATATATTTAATTTTAGCTACTGACTTATCACCTGTATTCGGCTGCAACATGCTGCATTCGAATACAACATTGTATTTTGCCAAAAATATTATTTTCAAACATTGTTTATGCATTTTTGACACTTTGAAAATCCTTTTGACGCATATGCTAAAATAAAAGGTTCTCGTGTGCATTTGAAATATAAGAATATTAGAATGCATCATGTACCTTTACATTATATATTTTCTAATATGTGTGACCATAGTTGACTTTGATTAATTGACTTCTTTTTGAGCTTGCAACTTTGATCACATTCATTTGTCTTCATCAAAAACACGTGTTTTACATTCTTTCTATTTTTTATTATGACAAAAATTTGTTGTTTGGAGAGACTTCAACACGTTTGAAATTTTTAAAACTTATCTCCCGTAATTCATGCGTACTCCCTCGTTGAACTTGAGTTCATGCCATCATATTGTAAAAAGTTTGAAGACCTACCAAAGGTTTTAACAACAACAATATACCAAATTTTCTCCCCCTTTTGACATGATAAAAAAAAGGAAAAAATAGAAAATACAATCCAAGCATACAAATACTTATATAGGGAAAGCATCACAAGATAAAACAAAAGAACATCACATAATTTAAACGGAATCATGTTCAAATAATGCACCTCAATAGAAAAACATTGATAAAGAGTTTCAATGATAACAACATAAAACAAGAAAAAGACAAACAAACTGCATCAAATATATTTCCAGTATCGACCTTCTTGTCATCATCCGGTGGGAGATGAAGGTGATCCATTTTGACTGATATTCCGTTGAGTTCATGCAATATGGTTTCATGGTTGTTGGCAATAATGGTCTCCATAGTTTGAAAGCGTATGTTGATGGAGGTGTTCATGGTATGAAATTGGGTAGTGATGAATGTTTGTACAGAGTTTAGTTTGTCCATGACCATGCGGTTCGAAACATGATCGTCATCAGATGATGTTGCTTCTGTGTCTTCTTTCTCTTAGGCAGTATTAGAGGATTGGCCAACATCACCTTTATGGACATATGCCTGAAGTTGTTCATTCCACATGATCTTCATAATTGCAAGCACACTTAATTCAAGTAGATTGTCCTTGGATGGTTTATACATGACTTCGCCGGAAAAATCAACTTTAAAGTGATCCAAGATTCTAGTGACTTCCTTAGCATAAGGTAAACCAATAGCATCCTTGGAAACAAATAAGACGGAGTAGACAAAATACGACCAGTTGAGTGGACATCATTCATACATAAAATACATAATCTGAAGTTCAAATTCAGATATCTGAGAGTAATTTCCAGCCTTAGGAATCAGAATATAACTCAAAATGTAATGCAAGAGACTGTAGTCAACGGTTAGATTTCCAACTCCCTACCGTTGCCTAGCAAATTCTGAACTAACTTGTGTCCTTTTTCTTTTCATGGTGTCCTTATCAAACAGACACAATGAGACATAAGCATCATATTTAGTGACTTTTTCCCATTCACCTAAATTTCTTGACCTAAATTTCTTGACCTAAATTTCTCACCCTTAAATGGAAGTTGCAATATTTTAGCAATACTTGGAGTATCTACCTCAACGAGTCTGCCTTTAACCTAAGATATTAACTAAGACCCTTCTTTCTTGGGATTACAGTAAACTACCCTAACTAAGTCAGGATAAATAGGACCATTATAACCAATGAATTACCCTAAATGTTGTGCCCTAAGTAACTCAGGAAACTTAAAAGCAGAAAAAGGAATCAAGAGTACCATACTTAGGAGTGATGTGCCTTTTATCATAGTAATATGTGCGGAACCGATTCATTTCTTCTGGTGAATGAACCAAACGAGAAAAATCGGCCACATTATCGGTTCTAGCCCTCCTTTTCGAAGGACCCACTAAAGCATGCTTGGTTGTTGAACCTCTTTTGCAAGCATCCATGGTGATAGTGAAGGTGTTTGGATTTTGAGAAAAATGGTGTTTTTGGGTTTGAGAAATTTGATTTAGAAATGATAGTTATGAGTTTAGTGTGATCTTAAATGTAATGTAGATTGGTATACTAGTTGGGTAACTTGTTGCAAATAAGAGAGGACGATATTTATTTTTTGAAGAGATGACAATGAAGACGGTTGTATTCGAATACAGAAATATAAAAAATAACCTAAAAAAAATGTGAAAAGCATTTATATTGGGGAAAACGCGAATCTGTATTCAACTACACACTTGTTGTATTCGAATAGAGGTTGTTCTGGAAATGTATATTCGATTACACATGATTTGTGTAACACCCCGGCCCTCCAACGTTACCTGCGATGCTACCTCACGATCTTCTCGCCCCCCCTTTCCCTTAATTGGAAATCTGGCGAGTTTTTGCCTTCCGTGAGATTCGACCCCGGTACCTAGGGGATAAGTACCGCCTCCTCAAAGATCCCACTAGCAATTGAGCCACTAGCTTATAACTTATAACCTAGGGAGGGTCGGATACAAATAACTTATAACCTGCCTTTTATTTGAATAAATGATTTTCTGGAAACATGTATTCGAATACTATAGGTTTACTAGAACCAAAGGAAGCAGATGCAGACAAACTAAAAGATGAAAAATCTTCAGAGCAAGAAAATGATCAAGTTAGACATAGTTAAGATAAGTCAGAAGGAAGATCTTGATGGAAGTACAAATCATCTCATCTCATTGGAAGTGCAAGTGATCCTTTGAGGGTTAGAGCATCAATAAAAGATACCACTTTGTTAGGTTCACTATCATCAATTAAGCCTACCACTGTTGATGAAGGAGGGATTCTCGCATTATAAGAAGAGTTAAATGAATTTAAGAGGATGATGTTTGGGATCTAGTACCTAGACCAAAGAAGAATATTAATGGAACAAAGTGGGTTTTCAGAAACAAACTAAATGAAAAGCTGAACTGGTTAGAAACAAGGTCAGACTTGTCGCACAAGGCTATTGTTAACTAGAGGGAATTGATTACACTGAGACATTTACTCTAGTAGCCAGGTTATAAGTTATTTGTATCCGACTTTCTGTTGCTGCAAATAAAAACATTACATTATTTCAAATGGATGTTAAAAGTGATTTTTCTAAATGGTTATATAAGAAAGATGTATATGTTAAACAACCCTCAGGTTTGGAAAGTTCTAAATTTCCATAACTTCGAAAGAGAACAAGTACAAAATAAACGTTTTAGATAATATTTTTCTAGAAATTTCTCTTTAAACCTATCCCAAGTAATATGAATTCCTTTTGTTAGTAGACCTCCTCTAGCACAACTACACCAATGCTAACATCAGAATCTAACATATAAATGGCAAAGTACACTTTTTGACCATCAACGCACCAGATAACTCAAAAGATTTTCTCTAATTTTAGCAACCACTCAATTGAATCAAAACTGCCTCAAAAAAGTGGTGATTGTTTTTTCAAAATTCAAAAAGTCCAACATATTGAGGGTCTACGATTGTTGCCGATCTAACATAGGGTCCTATCAAATGATGGAGAGTCTTTGACTTATCTCCATGGTTACAAATTTGAAGCCAAGAGCTTCTTTAAGTGCATCATTTGTCCCACGTTTCTTATACGTCATAAATATGCACACAACCAATTAAACATTGAGTTGGTCAAGCCTAATATCCAACATAATAGTATGCAAAATTTGTGAATATAACAAGAAACCTACTTACAATCCTAATACCGAATGAGGTTGAACCCTACTTACAAGCCTTCTCACAAAAAGGTTCCACCAAAACTATTTCTGCAAAGTGGTCAGAAACAAGGCCAAACATGTCGCACAAGGCTATTGTTAACTAGAGGGTATTGATTACATTGAGAAATTTACTCTAGTACCCAGGTTATAAGTTATTTGTATCCGACTTTCTTTTACTGCAAATAAAAATATTACATTATTTCAAATGGATGTTAAAAGTAATTTTTCTAAATGGTTATATAAGAAAGATGTATATGTTAAACAACCCCCAGGTTTGGAAAGTTCTGAATTTCCAAATCATGTTTTTAAAGTTAGGAAATATCTGTATGGTCTAAAACAATCACCTAGAGCATGGTATGATTAACTTATTAACTTCTTTCTTAAAAATAACTTTTAAAGAGGACAAGTACAAAATAAACGTTTTAAAAAATCAATAGGAAATGACATTCTTATTATTCAAATTTATGTTGATGAAATTATTTTTGGATCTACTAATGACACTCATTGTTAAGAATTTTTTAAATTGATCTAGCTTGAATTTCATATCAGTATGATGAGAGAACTTATGTTCTTCTTAGGGATACAAATTCAGCAAAATCAACAAGGTATATACAATTTAGCTTCTTAGGAAGTATAAGATGAGTGATTGCAAACTTATGGCTACACCAATGCATCCTACTTGTTCACTTGAAAGAGATGATTCAAACGAAAAAGTTGACAAATCAAAATAGATTCCTAGAATCCAACATTTCAATCTATTATGATAACACTTCTGCAATTTGTCTAACCAAAAACCCTATCTTACATTCTAGAGCTAAACACATAAAGATCAAACACAATCTGAACAAAATACTTTTTTCAAAATGGCCACTAAAAATATCCTTTAATGAAAAATAACAATGAACGAAAGAACTATTTTGATGATAGAACTTCAATTTCATTGAAGTTTTTGCTATTTTACAAATATTAAAAAAAAAATTACCAACTGTTACAATTTTTAAAACTAAATGGATTATTTTCTCAATTTTAAATTAAGTTAAAAATCCTAACGTGCTGACATATCTATACTTTACCAAAATTAACTTCATTATAAAATTATTATTTTTGAATATATTTAGTCCTTAACTGATCAATATGAAATTTGTTTATGATGATGTAATCACAAATTATATATATGTCTGAATTTGTTTATAGTATTTAATATGATTTTTAATTTTATTATTTACATAGGGCGGAAAAATTGAATCCCTTAAAATGGTGGGAAGGGGATTGGATTTTCAAAGTCAATGGAATTTTTGTATATGGCAAAACCTCTTACAATTAATAATTTTGTATAATTACGAATTCAATATAAAATTTAAGAACCAAACTAAATTCCAAACTATCCTTTAAATAAGCCATCTGATAACTATATTGTCATCTTAATTGATTAATGTTGCGAAACTATTTGATTAATAAAGTTTTCATATAAATTAGTTGATTATTTTTATTTTTAATTGATTAGCACATTATATTAAGTCAAGCTTCTTATTCAAAAATGTTGCTCACTAACCTAAAGATAATTTTTTTTTTGTCTAAAAATTATGGTGAACATGATTAGAAACTCACAAACATAGCGGTGAATTCTCAAGTTCGAATCCAAGATATATTGTTAACTTTAATAATACCGAAATTTATCAATTGAGTTAGTACATAAGTACACAACCTATATACTATCTGGTTACCACTTTCCTCTTTTAGCAAAACTTCAATAAATAACTCAGTAATGAAATTAACATTTCTATGGTTCAAGATAATATATTTGTTATATATATTTAATGATATTAATAATATATATATATGGAGTGTATCTGATAAGAACTGATAATTATTATGATAAATGAGAACTATTAATAATAACTATTGAATTTAATTAACGCATAAGATTAAATTATCCACTAAAGATCTTATGTGATTGTATCATCATCCAATAACTCTTGGATACTATATGCTTTAATTTTTCTAAATTTATTTTCTTTCTATTTGTGTGTTATAATTTTCAAAATTTATATGTTAAAATTAATTTGCATATTTTAATTATTATCAGTATTATTTACTTGAATTGATATTCAAAAGTAAAAAAGTGAAAATAGAAATAAAATTGGGTATATGAAGTGGTCACGAGAAAATTTTATTTATTGAAAGGCCTGAATCTGGCTTATGATTAATTTTTTAAGCCTAAGTCTGGCTTACGGTTTATCATAGACTTTTTTTTCGGTCTGGCCTGACCTTTTAAAAATACGGCATCACCTGAAAGCCTATAAAAAATCTGAAACAAACCCTTTAAACCCTAAAAAACGATTTTTGATTTCAAATTTTTTTTTCTTGAAACAAACGCACTCATTATTATCTCTCAAACAAATATGCAATGGCTACCGAATATAAAATTGCTACCGAATATGTAACAACTAATGAGTGATTGCCTAGTTGATAGACTTTAAAACAGGAAATAATATTATTAATAAATAATAATAAAAAATAACACTAATAAATAATTAAATATATATAGGCTGACCTATCAAACCTAATAGGCCGTTTTATAAGTCTGAGTCTGACCTATTTAAATAAATAAGCTTTAAAAATAGCATGAGTCTAACCTTTTTATTAAATAGGTCATGTCAGGCCATGCCATACGTAGGTCATACCATAAGCTCCTGACAGACGGTCTAGCCTATTCTCATCCCTATATACAATACATCTTATTTTATTTTATAAATATTATATTTTGGTAGTCCATATTAACTTAAAGATTTTCTAACACAAATTACCATATAAAACATTTTTAAAAGATATGTATTCAAACCTTAAAATATTACAAATGTTGAATTCTAGTTTTCTTTTTTGTTGTTTTGAAAATTAAAAATGTTGACTATTTCTTTTATATGGCCTTAACATAAACACTTTATTTAATTGCAATACTATTAAATATTTCATTTTCATTCTTTTTTATTTATAAAAAGTCTTGATTTTTATTTTATCAAAGATATATCATAGAGTTAAACAACAAGAATAAATCATAATATTGCTATTGATATTGAAACTATTTGAAATGGCTAAGTTTTCCGCCTTGCTAATTATCGAGCTTGCTTTTATTTGTTCAGGTATACAAATTTATATATCAAATTTTGTAGCATATATGTGATGGCAGTATTTATTAGATTAACTTAACAAATTTAAAATTTTGCCATGTTAATTGGATTTTATAAAAATCAATTATCATTGATTTAGATACAGTATTATTAATTTTAGATATTATCTCGAGATCTAAATCTAATTACCTAAGCATTTTTTTTTAAATTGTATATTTTAAAAATTATAGATTTTATAATTTATTACTTAACTAAGACTTTGTCTCTCAATTATTTTAATAGTTTTTTTCACACGACACTAATCTTTTATAGATTCTTATTCTCGTCTATCTTTTTATTAATGTGTTTTATTTTCACAGCTATACCTATAACAACTGGTGCAAACATACCATCACCTTTAAAATGTAGTTGCACATATAAGTGTTGAATCTAGAACAAAATAATTATGATAGTTGCTCTATTTTAAATATAAAAGCATTTATCAAAATAAAATTAATAAATTTACAACACTTACATTTTGGGTTAAAAAAGTGTATTAAATAATTGTTATACTTTATTGTATTTAAAATAAACAAAAATAAAACATGAGAGATTGTTTAATGTAATTTTAATTAAAAATCTTGATTATAGTATATATATTTTTTTTATTCTTCAATAATGTAGGAGATTGGTATTGACTAAAAACTAACAATAAAAGTAAACTAACTGACATAAAACACTCTGAAAAAGCAAGAAAAATAATAAAACAATCTTCAATAGACAAACAGTATAAGGCACATTTTGATAAAAAAGTGTATAATTAAAACATGTTGTGGAGGAAATAAGATATTTGTCGGCAGGGGTAGTAACACATTAATCAAAAGATAGACGAGAAATAGTCAACTAAAAGAATTTCACACAAGACAAACATATAAAAGGATGTGTTGCTCCTGAATCAAACAATATGATAATCTTTTTATTCTTAATAAAACTCATACCTTTGATAAAACCATCTGACTCTTTCACCTTTTCTCATCAGAATGTAAAGACTCTCCCTTCAAACTTCAGGACAATATTTGCAAATGACATATCTCCCAAACAAAGATGAATAAACTTTTTTTCCTTCTCAATGTGAACAATGTGGGAAAATATTTTTCTAGAAATTTCTCTTTAAACCTATTCCAAGTAATAGGAATTCCTTTTGTTAGTAGACCTCCTCTAGCACAATTACACCAATGTTTACATCAGAATCTAACATATAAATGGCAAAGTGCACTTTTTGATCATCAACACACCAGATAACTCAAAATATTTTCTCTAATTCCAGCAAGCACATAATTAAAAAAAGGAACCATGTTCAAATATTATATCTCAATAGAAAAACATAGGCAAAGAGTTTTGACGATAACAACATAAAACATGAAAAAGATAAACAAACTACATCAAATATATTTACATTATCGATCTACATGTCATCATTCGGTGGGATGTGAAGGTGATCGATTTTGAGGGATAGCCCATTGAGTTCATGCAATAAGGTCTTGTGGTTGTGGGCAATAGTGGTCTCCATGGTTTGAAAGCGTGAAGCGTGTGTTCATGGAGGTGTCAATGTTCTGAAATTGGGTAGTGATAAACATTTGTAAAGAGTTTAGTTTGTCCATGACTATGCGGTTAGAAACATGATCATCATCAGATTTTGTTGCTTTTGTGTCTTCTTCCTCTTGGGAAGCAATAGAGGACTGGCCAAAATCACCTTTATGAGCATATGCCTGAAGCTGTTCATTCCACATGATCTTCATAATTTGAAGCACACTTAAATCAAGTAGATTGTCCTTGGATGGTTTATACATGACTTCGCCGGAAAAATCCACTTAAAAGTGATTCAAGATTCTAGTGACTTAATTAGCATAAGGTAAACCAATAACATCCTTGGAAGCAAATAAGAGGGAGCAAATAAGAGGGAGCAAACAAAATAAGACCAGTTGAGTGGACATCCTTCAGACATGACATATATAATCTGAAGTTCAAATTGAGATATTTGAGAGTAATTTCCACCCTTAGGTACCAGAATATAACTCAGAAAGTAATGCAAGAGCATGTAGTCAATGGTTAGATTTCCAACTTCGTACCATTTCCTAGCAAATTCTGAACCAGCGTGTGTCCTTTTTCGTTCCATGGTGTCCTTGTGAAACCCACACAATGAGACATATGCATCATATTTTGTGACTTTTTCCTATTCACATAAATTTCATGACCTAAATTTCTCACGCTTAAATGGAAGCTGCAATATTTCACCAATAGTTTGAGTATCTAACTCAATGAGTCTGCCTTTAACTTGAGATATTAACTAAGACCTTTCTTTCTTGAGATTACAGTAAAATAACCTAAATGTTGTGCCCTAAGTAACATAGGAAACTTAAAATCAGAAAAGGAATCAAGAGTACCATACTTACGAGTGATGAGCCTTTTATTGGAGTAGTATGTGTCGAACCGGTCCATTTCTTCTAGTGAGTGAAGCAAATGACACAAATCGGCCATATTATCGGTTCTAGCCCTCCTTTTTGAAGGACCCACTAAAGCATGCTTGGTTATGGAGCTTCTTTTGCGAGCATCCATGGTGATAGTGAAGGTTTTCGAATTTGGGGGAAAATGGGGTTTTTGAGTTTGAGAAATTTGATTTGGAAATGATAGTTGTGAGTTTAGAGTGATCTTAGATGTAATGTAGTTTGATATAGTAGTTGGGTAACTTGTTGCAAGTAAGAGAGAATGAGTTTTTTTTAAGAGATGAAAATTTACGGCTGTATTCGAATATGAAAATGCAGAAAATAACCTAAAAACATGAAAAAGCTTTTATATTGGTGAAAAACGCAAATTTGTATTCGACTACATATTGGTTATATTCAAATACAGGTTGTTCTGGTAATGTGTATTCGATTACACATGAGTTGTATTCGAATACATGATTTTCTAGAAACAAGTATTCAAATACATATAATGTGTATTCGACCACGATATCAGAATTTTGTTTTTAAAACAAAATTTTCACTAAAAAATCAACATGTAAAGCACATATTCATAATTACAAAACACATAAACATCAAAGAATCAATTTTATCAACATATCAAGTGAAGATTTTAGATCTTGAAGAGTAATGACTTACAAAGTATAAGTACCTTGCACTAGAGATCGTTTTCATTTAAAACGCCAAGTTCTTTTCGTATCTCGTAGAATGTGTCTTTAAGTAGTGGCTTTATGAAGATATTTGCTAGTTGATTGTGCGTATCCACAAACTTTACTTCAACATTGGCTTTGAGCACATGATCTTGCAGAAAGTGATGACATATATCAATGTGTTTAGTTCGAGAGTGCATGATAGGGTTCTTCGAGATATTGAGCCATAGAATTTGTGCACAACAACTTCCTGCTACTATATATTCTACTTCAGCAATGCTTATGGCCACACAAGCTTGCTTTTTACAAGACCATGATACTAATGCATTACCTAAGATATGGCAAGTGTTAGTTGTGCTTTTCCGATCCGTTTTACATCCTGCATAGTCAGAATCAGAATAACCAACTAGACTACATATGCTACCTTTTGGATACCATAAGCCCACATTGGTTGTTCTTTTCAAATATTTCATACTACAAGATGTGATTCTTTAGGAACTGCCTGAAATCTCGCACACAAACAGACACTAAAAATAATATCTTGCTGGTTGGCCATTAGATATAAAAGAGACCTAATCATACCTCGATTCTTTGATATGTCTATTGAAATTTTGGATTCATCTTTATCTACATAGGTTCCGGAGCCTATAAGAGTTGCACTTTCTTTGTTGTTTTCCATCTCAAACCTTTTTAACAATTCCTTGCAATATTTTGCTTGATTTACGAAGATGACATTCTTGAGTTGCTTGATGTGGAGTCCAAGAAAATAGTTTAACTTTCCCATCATAGACATTTCAAATTCTTCTTGTATCATTAATGATAATTCTTCACATATTTTATTATTGGTTGATCCAAATATGATATTGTCAACATAGATTTGAATCAGTAAAGTATGATCATTAGTTCTTTTAATGAATAATATTTTATCAACTTGACCCTTTTCAAACCCCCGTTAACATAAGAAGTTACTTAGCCTATCATACCAAGCTCTTGGAGCTTGTTTCAAACCGTAAAGAGCTTTCTTTAATTTGAAAACATGTGAAGGATTCTTGATGTCTTCAAAGTCGGGTGGCTATTTGACATATACTTCTTCATTAATGTAGCCATTGAGAAAAGCATTTCTGACACTTACCATAAGACATTTCATTTTTAAGGATAAATCATCAAGATTAAGTATAAATTTTTTAAAAAACGCTTACCAACAAATTGAATTTCTTTTCATAATTCGTTTCGGATAATGCGTTCATCTTTGTTGAAAGCAATTTAGTAACCCTTGTCACAAAGCTGACTAATGATAATAAGGTTATGCTTTAATCCCTCAACATATAGAACATCTTCATTTGAAGCAGATGGGGCTGCACCAAGTTTTCCAATGCCTAAATTTTTTTCCTTGTTGTTATCTCTATAGATCACATAACCTTTTGATTCAAGAGTTAGAGCTGAAAATTTTGTTTTGTCACCGACCAAGTGTTTTGAGCATTCATTATCCAAGTACCACATATTAGAGGTACATTGTTTGCATACCTCTTCTTCTTCGTCAGATTGATGTGATGCCATTAAGGCGAAATTTGTGCACTCGTCACTTTCTGAATGCGAAGATGAACTAACTTCGGCTGTCCTCCCATGCTATATATGCCTTTTTGAATTCTTTCTTTTTCAGAGCATTTTTCTTCATAGTGTTTGGAAATTCTACCTTTATGTGTCTTTGCTTCCCACACTCAAAGGAAATGAAGTTTTGGCTTGAAGTGAAAACATCATTCTTTCTGAAACTTTTCCTTTTAAAAGTTTTATCGTTTTTAAGAAACTTACCAAATTTCTTTACGAGGAAGGTGATGTTTTCATCTTCATCTGAATTCTCATCATTGATTTCTTCTTTTGATTTTATTTTCAAGACAATGTTCTTGGTCTTCTTTTCTTGACTTTCGTTCTTTTCTAACATTCCAAGTTCGATTTCATGTTCTTGAAGTTTTCCAAAAAGTGCATAAAGAGACATCTTTGATAAACTTTTCTTTTCAGAAATTGCCGTTATTTTCGGTTGCCAAGCCCTTGTTAATGATCTTAGTACTTTGAGGTTTAATTCATCATTAGTGAAGATTTTCCCAACTGCTGACAAGTCATTGATTAGATGTGAAAAATCTTTTTTGTAAGTCAAGATTAGATTCTCCGAGTTGCATTCGAAGCATTTCATATTCTTGACATCTAGTCATTTTGCACACCACAAGAGATTTTTCCACTATTGTTAGAATATGTACAAATCCCACCCAAGGATCTCTGCTAGAAACTTCTAACACACTTCCTAAGATAGCACACCACTATCATAGATTACAATACTTAAAGAAAGTACACTACTTTCTTTAAATACAATAACGTCAATGATCTTTTTAACCAATGTTCATGACTAAGAATCTAAGTATAATAGTTGTACAATGATATCAATCCAATAATATTTCAAGTATACTAGAAAACCTTTCTCAATGATGTGAAAATGTAATGCAAGTACTTGAAATATGAAAAATAACTTTGAGAATATTTTAGAAAATTGTTCAAAGCTGTTCAAGGTTTGGTAGTGGGATTGATTGTGTTTAAACTGAAGTTATGGGGTATTTATACTCCATAGACATCACTTCAAATCAGCGGCCATCGTTCCTAGAGGTTTGATGAACAAATGCAATGATCCAGAACCATTTCAGAATTGAAAAATTGCATTGTTTCCAGTTGTATTTGGCTACAGCTTATGTGTAGTCGAATACACCTCGGTAACGTTCAGTTTTTATTTGAAATTTCAACACCATATTCGAATATGAAATCTTGTATTCGAATACAACTGAGTAAATTTTGTCACTGAATTATTGTTATATTCAACTACACCAGGTTGTAGTCGAATACATATGTGCATTCTTAGCTACTGACTTAGCACTTGTATTCGGCTACACCATCTTTTAATCGAATACAGATGTTCAGTTTTTACTACACACTTAGCACTTGTATCCGGCTACACCATCTCGTAGTCGAATACATATGTTCTATTTTAGCTACTGACTACCAAAAATATAATGTCTAGTTACGTGGGTTTAACAATTGAGGTAATAACGGAAAAATTTCACATTTATATAAGAGAATAAGGTATTATAATAAATAATGAATTGTCCAATGAATTAATATTGTAAAATCTTTAAAATAAAATCTTACAGCTGAAAATTATTTAACATATAAAAATATTCAAAACTGAGCTTTTAATAACTAATCCCAAAATAAAATATGATGTAGACAATATGTCTACTTATTTTTTATCTACTAACCTAATAAAAATTAATTACACTTCTCAAATGAGGTAGGACTTCTTAGCTTTCGAAGTCCTTAATGGTCTCTATCTCTAAAAATTATCGACAATAATATTTTATTTTTAGTATTTATTAAATTTAAATTAATATAATAATGGGAAAGTGGTAAAATGAGAGATGTCCAAAGGCCAAAAAGAGAACTAACACCTTTTCCCTCACTTACTCTCTCATTTCCCAAAAAAATCTCTTTCACTCTCATTCTTCTACTTACGTAACTAAACCCAATGTGCAAAACACCAACACCAGTCTTTGTTCACCATCTTCTCCAACCTTATATTTGCCCTTTTTTTCCAAAATCTCCAAAGAACAATAGATTACTGAAGTTCCTCAAACCAGTCCTAACCTATTGCATGCACGACTCCACCCTTCAATCTTCAAGAATCAACCATGAACATTACCATAGAGAAAGAAAGAACAAAAATTGGAACAGAGCACTGGAATTGAGGAAAACTAAGGACTGCCAAATCACATATCTCCCAAAATTAGCTTTAAAACAAAAGGATAATTCTTACAATTGCGAGTTTTTTTAGAATTGCTTTCACAATATCATGTGGGTTCTGGGTTTGAAGTCCATTTTTAGTTTTATGATTAAACTGATTTTTGGGGTTTATTTTTGGGTTTTCTTGAAATTTGAGAGTAACAGAACTATAAATTTTATCATGTAAGAAATGTTGTGAAACTACATATAACTGCCTTTGAAGTCATGTATTATGCATATGTGATTTCCATGATTTGTTAAGAATTTAAGGAATAGAGTAAATCATGATGGGTAAATTATGGGATTAATGGGTTTCTAAAATTTCATTGTATGTCTTTCTGCCTCTGATTTCGCTTTTCTTTTTCTGGACAGTTTTTTCTTTGATTCTCTTTCTATTCATGGGCATTTTGCTTATGATCACGCTATCTCTGGTCAGAATTTCTTCTAGTCATACTGCCTCTAATCCATGTTTCGCTAATTACACTACCTTTGATTAACAATTTGTCGTTGATCATGTTGCCTATGATCCACTAATTATCTGATCATGTTCCCTCTGATCCTCTAATGATGCTGCATCTGATCCAAGCGTCTTATGATCCACAACCTGCTTCTGGTCATGCTTCTTGTGGCCGAGCCTGCCTCTGGTCCAAGCTTCCTGATTTGAACGCGGAATTTAAAGTACAAACTCAAAATTTAAACAAACAACTAGTTAAAGTTTTTAGAATTAAGGTATCCTCTAATTGTAATGTAGTGCTGAGTTTATGAAGCAATTGTGTTGGTGAATGGTTCAGTCCATACATAACATTACAAATTCATTGCATTCATCAAGTCATAACATGCATGGTCCAAGTACACAGTGGGATATTTAAGGCTTGTTCCAGGCATGAACAATTGGTAAAGGAAGAATAATTGGGACGCTAATTGGGGTCATGACCAAACCAACTCTACCAAGAGATCTCAATTATCTTGGTGACCCACATCAAGATGATTGGGAAACTTTTCCATAATATAAGAAAAAAGAAAGAGGACATGCATTTTTACAAATTTTTAAGTAAAAGATGGAAGTGTTAATTGACATATTTTAAACTACCCCTCTCCTTTTTAGAACACATTGAGATTATCATGTCATCTCTTATTTTATTATATTATAACAGATAGAAGTGGTTGATGCTTAGTTCCAACACCAGATGATAGCCCTTCTAGACTTGTTTTGGATTAATTTTTGTTTCAATGATGTGAATACATGTATCATTGAAACATCATCATGGACTTTTTTTTGTTGAAGTTGAAAATTCATTAAACAAGAGTTGTAAACTATATATTAAATGTAGTTATAAATTATTTTAATGATGATATTGTAATGTCTTATATTGATTGCCTCTGCTTTTATTAAGATGTATGAGTTTAGTGTCATATTCTAGATAATTGGTAATGAGTTTTACAAGAAAAATGGATCATGACGCCCGAGTTCTTCTAACAATATTCTTTAGAAATATAAATAATTTTAATATAAAAACCAATTACTTCTAATAATTAATATAAACTCATCCACTTATTAAATTAACTATAATTCACATCTATAATAATCAAATACACACATTTATTTTGCAGAAAGTCATGTGAAGTGAGTATTATCTAATCATGTGAAGCATTAACTCATCTACTATGGAGTACAAGACCCATATGTATGGAGTTTAAAACTCATTCATGTAAGGTTTAACTCATCTAGATATAAGACTCATCTATATGGAGAACAAAACTCATCCGGGTAAATAATTGACGGGTATAACTCATCCAAACGGAGCATAAGATCATCTCAAACACATACAATAAAAATAATTCATATTTTAACAATCATCTTCTTAAAATCATATTTAGAGTATAATATTTTATTTGAATATACAATAACAACAATCATTCAAGAACACGTAACAAAATAATATTTTAAAGATTACATATTCAAACAATCATAAAAAAACGACAATTCAACAAACAAAATAGTAAATAAATCAATTCATAATCAAATATTGTATTTCATAAAATCCCAATACTAATAGAGATATGTTTTCAACAAAATATATTTTTCTAAAAACATACCATTCAAAATATCTAACATTTTTCTCCATCCAAATTCCCAAAGTAAGTATACCATAAAACGATTAAAGGCTGTGATTACTTTTGAGTCACAATTGAAATAAAGCCAATAAATACTTCTTTAATTAACTTTCTCGTCGTTGTCCAAAATTATAATTTTTCTCGTTTTCTATTGCTATGTGTAATAATGATGTAACTTATTTTTAGATGCTACCGTATTTCTATATAAAGACGGTGCCAAAAATGTTTTGAGGTTACTAAATTTATCTTTATTCCTTTTGTTTGTAATCCTATTAAACTAATGCTATTGTTCTTATTTAAAATTAAGATAACATGTTTCTAGTAATATTTTACACGGATTATTGGTAATTCAAAACAACCTTATCCTTTTAATAATAATAATAATAATAATAATAATAATAATAATAACAATAATAATAATAATAATAATAATTAATACTTTAGATTTTAAATTTTAATATTTCTAATCTATAGTTTTAGGATGATACAAATGTCATTATATATAAAATAAAACAATATTCTTACAATTTAATACAATAGTATTAAATTTGTGTATTTATAGTATTTATTAAATTTACAATTTAAAACAATATTCTTACTTTATTAAATTTAATAAAGTAATAGTATTTAATACAATTTGTGTATTTATTCAATATATATTAATGTGACATTATATTTTCTATTAATTATTAAAAAAAATTATTATTTTAAAATATTAGATTTTACTTGAAAATATGAACTTAAAGATCTTGTGATAACAAATATTCTTACAGAATAACTGTTAAAATTAATATATTTTAATTATTATTATTATTTATTTGAATTGAAATTCGAAAATGAAAAAGTAGAAATGAAAAGAAAATTGGGTATATGAACGAGTCACCATGAAATTTTAAAATCTCCTTACTTTACAATTATTTAATACAAATGGAATTAAAAATAAAAAGTTTGAAATTGATGGATATTAATTTACAGGTTTACAAAGGCGCCAGTTGAAAATTATACCTTACTTGCTCATTATCGACCTTGCCTCTATTTATTCAAGTAAACAAATTTTTATATCAAATTTCTTAGCATATATGTGTGTTGGCGGTGCTCAATAGATTAACTTAACAAAATGAAACTTTGGCATGTTAATTGGATATAGTCGTTTTAATGATACACATTTCAAATTGAGTTCTACATAAATCAATTATCATTGGTTTATATATAATATTCTTAAATTTAGATATTATCTTGAAATCCAAATATGTGATCTAAGTATCCACGCATTTAAAAAAGTTGTATGCTTTCAAAATTATATATTTTATAATTTAATACTTAATTAAGAATTTGTGTCTCAATTATTTTAACATTTTCTTTACATGACTCTAATCTTTTATAAGCCCTTTATTCAAAATAGTTCAATGTTATGTGTATTTTTTTATTAATGTGTTTTATTTTGACAGTCATACATATGATAAATGGTACATGGTACAAACATACAATCAAATACTTGTATTGTTATAGACGATCATAGTACAAGATAGCTGCTAACATGTAGAGAATTGTGCATCAACGGTCAATGAATAAGTGTTGTAGGAATCCCCTTCATCCTCTTTAAAATGTAGTTGCACATATAAATGTTGAATCTAGAACAAAAAAATATGATAGTTGCTCTATTTCTATTTTATATGTAATAACATTTATCAAAATAAAATTAATAAATTTAGGACACTTACCTTTTGGGTTAAAAAAATATATTAAATATTTGTTATACTTTATTGTGATTAAAATAAATAAATAAATAAAACAAAATATGAGAGATTGTTTAGTGTAATTTTAATTAAAAAATGCATTATAGTATAATTTTTTTTTCATTCTTCAATAATGTAGAAGAGTGGTATTGACTAAAAAACTAACAATAAAAATAAATTACTTGACATAAAAGATTCGCTAAATAAGTGAGAAAATAGTAATAAAATATTCTTCAATAAAGTTAAATGGTGTGATGTAGTGTAAAAATTACATTGCAACATAGCTAACGTAGGAGGCTTCAAAGAGAAATTTCAAAAGCTCTTATGATGTGTATAAGCAATCCGCCTTGGATTATTTGAGAGCTCAATGAAATCCTTCATATTTTGTAAAAAATAAAATTATTAAAATTAGACAAGAATTTATGAGGCAACAAAGACATTTAAGAAAGGAGATAATGCTTTATGTAGAGAGAATGACATTCAATAAAATATTACACTTTGAAATAAAAATAATTATAAATTAAATTTTAAAAAACTAGTTGATGTCATACTCCTATCTATCTATCTATCTATATATCTGTCTGTCTGTATGTCTGTCTATATCAAGATTGTAGAGATGGTATTATTGTGCTTATTGTAGTGTGTTGTTGTACTTGAGACTTGAGAGCCAAGAGTTCGGGCTTCTTCTTGGGCTCATCTTCAAGAGTGGAATCTAAGTGAACTCATCAATTCTTCCAGTGTCAATTTGTTTATATCTTTTGTCTCTTGAATTACTGTTACTTTTGATCTCCACTTGTTGGGAAGACTTCTAAGGATCTTCTTGACAAGGTTAGAGGTAGTGTAACTCTTTGGGAGAATCTTCAATCAAGAGACTAGAGTTTGGAATCTAGAAAATATTTTCTTAATAAGCGGGTAAAAATGAAGCTAAGGTAAATCTAGGAAACATTTTTACATGCTTATTTCCTTTATAGTTGAGAACTAGAGCATCAAAGATATTCTTTATTGTTTCTTTGTTGCTGCATTTTTCAAACTCTTTGCAGGTTAAAGATTCATCATGAAGGTTTTGACTTTATGATGTATCTCGTAATTTTTCTTTTGATCATCATTGAGATCCTTTCGGGATATTTCAACATCAACACTGTTTTTTGGAGCCTCATAACCATCTTTGACTATGTCACATAGTTCATGATCATGTGAGATGTAGAAACTTATGAGCATGCCTTTCCATTACTAGAATATTCTCCATCAAACAGGGGAGGCCAGTTAACGTTACCATTTGTAACTTCATCAGCATAGTTAGTGATAAAACACATATCTTTTCTCAAACACAGTGATCAGCTTTGAGATCAAGCTATAATGTTAACTGTAGAACGAGAAATACAAGAAATTTGGTTTGACTTGGGTTAAATTTAAAAAAGGTTTATAGTACTATTAAAACCAAGTGATGAAAATTAATCAGATAAAATAGAAACACAAAACAACAAAGCTAATTTATCCTGGTTCACCACCGACATGGTAGCTACGTCTAGTCAAATTGATTGTGTTTAAGTCTTCTCAACCTTGTAGCTTAGTACAATATAACAGTTGAGAAATGTAGTCACTATTGGGCTAGGTTACAAAAGAGTAAGATTAAGGGGTTTATGAATACTCTCACAAGAGGTTGTTTACAAGTTGTATTGTGATAAAATGTTTTTAGCACTTATTTAAAACAAAATATATAGAGCAAAGGTGTAGAAATGGTTGCATTGTGCTTATTGCAATGCATTATTGTTGTTGATATTTATTTCAATGAGGGTTGCATGCCTTTTATAAAAGAACTTTAAGGTTTCTGATTTGTTGAGACAAAATCTCAATTTAAAGTTTTGATGAAAACAAACAACAAGTTAATTAAGAATGTTAATTATGATTCTTAATGTTATGTTAATTTAACTTGTGCTTTTGAGTGTATTAATTTAAAGATAGGATTTAAGCAAAGCAAATAAAACAGCAAAAAAAGGCACGAAACTGAAAAGACAAGAATGGAGAACATTCTTAACAAAATCTGGAAAATGGAGAGTGCTCTCCAATTTCAAGAATGATCATCATAACTCCAAAACCATTCAATCTCCACTTGTTAAAATATGTTTTAGCCTCTAGATTTTACATCTATATCATCAACACTTGGCAAGGAACAAACTAAGATAGTCAGATTCAAAGAA
>NC_021160.2:38713663-38722186 GCF_000331145.2 Cicer arietinum | reverse complement strand
GTCCAGAGGGTTGCATATCTTTTATAAAAGAACTTTAAGGTATTAGATTTGTCGAGACAAAATCTCAATTTAAAGTTTTGATGAAAACAAACAACAAGTTAATTAAGAATGTTAATTATGATTCTTAATGTTATGTTAATTTAACTTGTGCTTTTGAGTGTATTAATTTAAAGATAGGATTTAAGCAAAGCAAATAAATCAGCAAAAAAAGGCACGAAACTGAAAAGACAAGAATGGAGAACATTCTTAACAAAATCTGGAAAATGGAGAGTGCTCTCCAATTTCAAGAATGATCATCATAACTCCAAAATCATTCAATCTCCACTTGTTAAAATATGTTTTAGCCTCTAGATTTTACATCTATATCATCAACACTTGGCAAGGAACAAACTAAGATAGTCAGATTCAAAGAATTTACTCGAATCACATAGAGAGAAAATCACAAATTAGCAAGACCAAACATATCTTAACCTTCTCCAGCTTGACTGTCAAGAACGAAGAACATTCTTGAGAGCATTCTGATCATTCTCTAGCATATAGACATTAATCTCCAGCATGCTAACATCATTCTCCAACACGTTAATATTAATCTACAACATGCTACCATCATTCTCCAACATGTTAAATATCAATCTCCAGAATGATAATATCAATATGTAGAAAGTTCTCATCGATCTATAGAATGATCATCAATCTCCAGAATGATCAAATTTGTCTTAAGAATGATCAGATCAGTCTCCAAAATGTTTAGATTAGTCTTTAGAATGATCATCAGTCTCCAGAATTTTCAACATTTTTCTCCAGCATACTGTCATCATTCTCCAAGCTATTTTGGCAGAATCAAATCTCCAGATCGAAGCAATATCATGAACAAATATATCTGAGGTATAAAGGATATCATTAAACACAAGAAATCTGATCAAGAACGAAGAAAAACGCCCAATCAAACAGATTTCACAAAGTGTTCAAAGGTTGGAATATTTTTATTCATATATATTGGTTTTAGTCAAAACTGACAGAGCAATACCAACACCTCTTTTGACCATTATTAAATATCCTAAAAGCCTATAAAAGGAATGCCAATGCTCAAGAAAAATCAGAGTTTCAAGTACTAAGCAATTCATTACTCATTTCAATCATACTTGAATTTCTCTCACTCACATACATTGAATCATATCTAATTTTTCCCATTCGATTCTTATAATCATTCTCGTGTATTTTTCTGTCAAACAATCAGAACTCAAAAAAGTGTTGAGCCTTCTCAGATTTTAACAAAACAATCTCATCATTATTGTAAAACTCAAACTATAAGAGATGAAAAAATTAAAAGAAAAAGGTTTTTTAAAAGGGAAGATTGCTCTGCAAATAAAGTTGAACCAATTTTGAAAAATCTGCAGAAATGAGAACGTTCTCCAGGTTGTTCTCAAAACGAAGAACTTTCTGAAACAAAAGCATAACTTTCTCCATAAAGTATGGAAAAAGGAGAACGATTTGGAACTTCTTCAAAATCAATATTAAAACCCAGATTTCGAAATCAATTCCAAGATCAACAATTAAATGCTTCTCCCATCTCAAAATCAACTTGTTATTTTTAAAAGAGATCAAGTTTTAAAAAATATTCTAAAAGAAGATATACTAACCATCAAGGACCCAAACAAATATGGGTACCAAAGTCATTATTAACTTATGATGAAGGAACACCATCCAACAATCAAGAAAGAACATTGATACATGGACAAGGCATGCTTAATACACAAGAATTGAAAAGTATGACGCCTCCTCTCATTACAAAAATTTGGAGTGTCTATAACATTTGGAAACATTAAAGCAAAAGAGATGAAAAAGAAGAACATTATGGACAACAACAACAAAATGCTTCCTAGGAAACCGAGATTGATAAACAATCTTAGTTTCATTCTCCTCATAAAATTTGGAGAACGATAAAACTAATTGGAAGGATATGTACCAAAGTTGTTGTTGGAAGTGTAATTACAGTGATTGATTTGCCTCTGAAATACAGAAATGATATTCAAGTTTTCTTTAGAAGAAACACATATCTACATTGTACTTTTGTCTAATTCAAGTGCTTCTTTGGATCTTATCAAGGTATATCAATGTATATCATTATTACTTCTTAATTCATTCATCGAACTCAAATCATTTTCTACAAATTCTCCTATTTATGTCCTTAAAAACATTTTTTTTATGTGAACAAATCTCTTTGATCGTTTCAGAAAATTAATTTTGAAAAACACAAACTTTATTAGCATAAGAATATTTTTTTAAAAGAAAAATCATATTTGACATGTTGTCACATTCATCTTATTTTTGCTTCCCTATATGCGCTCACTCTCTCTTGTTCACATTTATTAAGGGATAGTTTTTTAGAAAATGTTATTTTTCTTAAAACTGGACTCTACTCATTGTTTTCTATGAGTAGTATACATTTCCTTTGTATTCCCCAACCTTTTTGTGTTGATAAAGGGGGAAAATTATTTTAGATTTTATGTTGGTTCAAAAATTTGAAGCATATTCTAAGGGGGGCTTTTAAGCTCTCTACGATTAAAATTAGAATCAAAATTAAAATCAAAATTAAAATCTAAATTAACATATTTGTCATCATCAAAAAGGGGGAGATTTTTTAGACAAAAACTCAATTTAAAATTAGATCATCAACACTTGGCAAGGAACAAACTGAGATGATCAGATTCAAAGAAACTACTCAAATCACAAAGAGATAAGATCACGAATTAGCAAGACCAAATAGATCTAAATCTTCTCCAGCTTGATTGTTAAGAACGAAGAACATTCTTGACAGCATTCTGATCATTCTCCAACATATTGACATTAATCTCCAACATGCTAACATCATTCTCCAACATGTTAACATTAATCTCCAGCATGCTAAAATCATTCTCCAACATGTTAAACATCAATCTCCAAAATGATAACATCAATCTGTAGAAAGTTCTCATCAGTCTCCAGAATGATAAGATCATTCTCCATAGTGATCATATTAGTCTCTAGAATGTTCAGATCAATCTCCAAAATGATCATCAGTCTCCAGAATTTTCAACATCATTCTCCAGCAGATTGTCATCATTCTCCAAGTTGTTTTGGCAGAATCAAATCTCCAGATCGAAGCAATATCATCATCAAATATATCTAAGATATAAATGATCATTAAACGCAAAAGAAATTTGATCAAGAACGAAGAAAAACGATCAGTCAAATAGATTTCACAAAATGTTCAAATTTTGGAATATTTTTAGTCATATATATTGGTTTTGGTCAAAATTGACAAAGCACTACCAATAGATCTTTTGAGCATTATTAAATGTCCTAAAAGCCTATAAAAGAAAGGCCAATGCTCAAGAAAAAATCAGAGCTTCAAGTGCTAAGCAATTCATTACTCATTTCAATTATATTTGAATTTCTCTCACTCGCATACATTAAATCAGATCTGATTTCCCCATTTGATTCTTAGAATCATTCACGTGTATTTTTCTGTTAAAGAATCAGAACTCAAACAAGTGTTGAGCCTTCTTAGACTATAACAAAACAATCTCATCATTATTGTAAAACTCAAACTATAAGAGTTTAATATAGTTTGGGTAGATTGCAAGAAATCCTATCAAGATTGATAGGTGACTTGATTGAACTCATTTCTGGGTGGAAATGGTTTAACTTTGTAACAGATCAAGGTGTTGTAAAACCAAGAAGGTTCTTTGTTTTGAACACTTAGTGGAAAATCTCAAAGTTGTGAGGACTGGACGTAGCCCTAGTTGGGTGAACCAGGATATTTCCTTGTGTGGTATCTCTTCTCATATCTATTTACTTTCAGTCTAATTGATTATCAAGTTAAAAACATAAAGTAGATTACTGATTTTAACTAACCAAGAACGTTCTCCGCTTTCTGGTTAAAATCAAGAACGTTCTTCGTTTTCTGTTTTCATAACCAAGATCAATCTTGTTATTTTCTTAAGTTTTTAACAGGAAATTTTAAAATGGTGATTTACAATTCAAACCCCCTTTCTTGTAAATTGACATTGCTACTTCAAGATCTTCATAGATTGATTTGCAATTAAACCATGTCTATAAATAGTCTTTGTAATTGATTATGCATATCTTGATATGGAAATAGACAAGGTAGAGGATATCATGATTAGAGTATGTCACATAGACCTTCAGACAAATAACAAATTAAGTGTGTTGAGAAAATAATGCACAAAAAGTTTGTCTTCTTCGTAACGTTGACTTTTCACATAGCATTGACTTTTCATCACAACATTGACTTTTAAACAAAATCTGACAATTATATCCTTGACATGATTATTAGAGGCAAACGATCACTTGCTTTTTTAGAGCGGAAAGATCGGATGCTTGTTGTAGCCATCAAAGCATTGCTTGTATTACCATAATCACCAGAGACGCGTTTCAGAGTGCGTTCATCAGAATAGAATACAAAAATAAATACGGAGTCTTGGTGTTCATTTAACTTAGTATAATCATTAGAGGATGTAATGTAAAGTGGTTTTAAATAAACTTCATATGGGAACTGCACACTTAAACAAAATTTTAGTGCTTTAAATTGTTCCCACAAAATAATTTTGCTATCATTAAAATAAGTAATGGATCATAGTTCTCCAAACAAACTTAATTCTAACAGGTCTCGCTCTCCCTCCACCTCTGGTTTTGGAAGTCCCAAATGTAACTCCCCAGTCATTACCGTTACCGGCAGTGCTACCTCATGATCTTCTCACCCCCTCTATCCACCTAGTGGTTAAGTACCACCGCATCTCATTCCCACTACTTATTGAGCTAGTGAGATTGTGTGGACGCGGTGCTTAACTCCCAGGTACCGGGCTCGAATCCCACGAAATGCTAAAACTCGCCATATTTCCAACAGTGGAAAAAGGGGGGAGGGGGCTCGAACCGATAACGTTAAGGGTCATGATGTTAAAAAAAAGGACCAGAAGGTGGGATGTTACACCAAACGTAGTCTACTTTTGACTATGTTAGGATGAAACTGAACTATTATATGTTATAGACTAGGTTTAACCTTTTTGAAAGTTTGTAATGCTTAAAAATCTTTTTAAAAACATATTTCATTTTTTCTTACGAAAGCCTACACCATTGATCTAAGTGGTTAACGGTGTGTATGCTTTCATAAATAGACTAAAATTGTGAAAGATAAATAAGATTAAATTCGATTTTAAAATTTAACATGATATAGAGAATATAATTTTATATGATATTTATTTTAATTTTATTTTATAATAATATCTTCAAAAATAATGTAGGTAGGATTTTGTGATTAAATCAATGTCGGATAATAAAATTTAAATAACAAAAATGGTTAGAAAGTTTATGTTTTAACAAAAATTAATAATTTAATATCTATATCTTGCAACGTATAAAGGAGATACAAAGTTTTGATATAGTTGTCTCTTCCAATTTTACTCTTCATTTAAATTCTTTTGTTAACAATTTTATTATATTTTACCTAATCCAATAAATGAATTTTATAATCATAATTAAATTTTAGGCTTAATTGCACTTTTGGTCCCCCTATTATAGGTGAAAATTGAAAGTAGTCCCCCCATTTTGTTTGTCCCCAGTTTTAGTCCCCCAAATAGAATTTGAGTCCAAATCATGATGAGTTGTCATTTTTTTAATGACGTGTCAATAAAAGGGTGACGTGGCAGACGCTTATGTGGAATAAACTCATTATTATATTATTTCTAATTAAAAAATATAATTTATATTTTTAAAAACCATTATTATAATTGTGACAATATTTTTTAAAATACAATTTAATTATTAAAATTAAGTTAAAAGAAAAAACACCTAAAATCATGAACCCTAAACAAATCAAAATCAAAAACATTCACTCATGAACCCTAAAATCAATCCAGCTTCCAAATCTCCATCTCTGAACAATCAATTTAGCTTCTTGCAACTCCAAATTAGAACCAGTAACAGACCCATCAAAAATAGCCGGGGATGATTTCATAGTCGGGGATGATTTTCCTCTTACGGATGTTGATGTAGGCTTCGCCGTTGAGGTTACGGAGAGTGGTGGTTTGATGAAAAGGTTACCTTCGTCGTTGAGGATGGTGAGGTTGGAAAGAAGGTTGGTGAAGAAGGTTCTAGACCATTCTAGACAGTTGGTTTCGGACCAGTGGACGTTGGTGTCGTCGGGTCTTTCTTCGACGATCCACCGTTTATCTCCCTCGCCGTATTTCGCCATCCAACGGTGATTTAGAGGATTGGTGAATGTGTGTTTGAGAGGAGAGAAAGAGAAGGGTTGGATTTAAGAAAGAAAGAAGGGGGTGGGCGTGCGAGCGTGGAAAGATCTAGAGAGAAGAAATCAATGATGGAGTTATATGTTGTCGTTGGTGATGAAGTGAAAGTAGAGGTGTCTGAAATTGCAAGGGCGAAAAGAGTGGGTAAGTTGAGAGCTTTGTTGATGAAACTGTTGAGGAGGAAGTTGAGCGCAATGTTGAGGGGGAAGATGAAGGCCATGTTGATCGTGTTGTTAAGGAGGAAGAAATCCAGAATGATTTTAGGGTTCATGAGTGAATATTTTTTATTTTGATTTGTTTAGTGATTTGTTTAATAATTAAATTGTATTTTTAAAAATATTGTCACAATTATAATAATGGTTTTTAAAAATATAAATTATATTTTTTAATCAAAAATAATATAATAATGAGTTTATTTCATATAAGAGTCTGCAACGTTACTCTTTTATTGACACGTTATTAAAAAAATGACAACTCATCATGATTTGAACTCAAATTTTGTTTGGGTACTAAAACTGGGGACAAACAAAATGAGGGGACTACTTTCAATTTTCACCTATAATAGGAGGACCAAAAATGCAATTAAGCCTAAATTTTATTAAATATTTAATCAAACCTAATCTAATCCTTAAACTATTTCTTTAATCAATCTTAACAAATAAAATTCCATCTAATCTTAATCCAATCTAGAATTAAAAATATAGCTAAAAAATAAAAACAACAATGTTAAATGATGAAATTTCGTCCAAAATGTTAAACTTATATTTTGCAATAGCCGTGTTTAATTATGATCTCCATTTGACAAAAGTGAATAGAGGGGCACGTCAATGCTCGTCTGCACAATAATTATAATAAGGATTAATCCTTAATTTGGTTTATATATAGGTGTATTCTTGTTTTGGTCCATGTAAAAAAGTTTAGCTTTCATATATGTAATACTAGATTTTTTATATTTTTGATGGTTCATGTAAATTTGCTCTTGTGAATCTCCTAACATGGCGTGTTGAAGATGGTCATCTCTCATTGTTGTTATGTGATTTGGGAATTTGATGAAACAGTGTTGTAAGAGGACAAATATGGGAAAAGAAGAATAGAACACTTATCGACTCTTCACTTTCTAATTAAAATTTTCTTTTTGCATTTAAAAAGTTAGGTTTTGGTTTTTAATTTATTAATTTTAGTCAATTTAATAGGTTTTTGTTTTTAAATTATGTTTATTAATTAAATGTCATATGCAATTAAAATAAACCTAAAAGAAACAACGTTGAAGATCCTTCTAACGTATCAAAACCAGAAACAAAAGTTAGTCAACATTAAAAAACAAAATATCAGTCATAAGTCCATCCTAAAGCAACATTCATGATCGATCGACATATCACCGCAAAAATTATTCTAAGTTTAATTGGTGTTGTTGGACGGGTATAAAAATCACAAAAACAAATCGAAAACAAATAAAAATAAAGTTGAATCACCATTCAAAATCGTTCAACAAAATTTAAGGCTATTGTCACATGTATCAAGGAGATTCTATATATCAACTTAGATTTATCAATTGAGGTCTAGGTTGGCCAAAAAATTGGTGGCAGTCTGATAAAAACTTTTTTGTTTTGAAAATCTAAATGTATGTGAAAGTACATAGCAAGGAAAGGAAAAGATTGGTGGTAATTTCATGGTCAATGGAGGTTAGATGACTAAAAGGTGGTGGCAAAGGGGTTGTGGTGATACACTGATATGTTAGAGAATAAGAAAGTTCCCCAGTAAGCAGGCCAACTCAGCACTTTTAAAAACAAAATTTGAATTATGGACTAAAATTTAAGAATCTAAGATTACAATCTAAAAAAAAGAATCTACAGATACTAAAATTGGAATTATTTCATATTGCAGGGATTGAAAACAATATTAACCCTAACATTTTTATTTATATATTTAATTAAGTATGTTGGTATGATAGATATACAAGTTTTCAGCAGTCTTGAAATTGACTAAACCTAAACTTTATATTGTCTAACCTATAGTCGTGTACCTATTCTGACATAATTTTAACTAGATGCTAATCCGCGTATTGCGCGGGTATATTTTTGTTTATTAAATTTAAGTGGATTTAGAAGAAAAAAAATATGAAGTTTTATGTCCTAATTAAGTATTTATATCAATAATATATATACAATTTTATCAATATAATTAATAGAAGAGAAGTACCAATTTAGACGAATGA
>NC_021160.2:38709376-38712535 GCF_000331145.2 Cicer arietinum | reverse complement strand
GTTACAAAATATTAATTGTCAAACAATTATAAGTATACATCAAATACAAATAATTGCAAATAAATTACTTTAATTTCATGTCAATTAACATTATAAAATGACAAATTAAATTTAATTAGTTTCAGTAAAATAAAACTGACTAAAATTAAAAGAGACACGACTTTGTCCATCATTTCTAAATATTGATATATTATATATATTTACCAATATTCAAAGTAAAAAGTCAAATAAAAATATTTAAATATATATAATAGATGAAATTAAAGTAATTTATTTGTAATTATTTGTATACTTATAATTGTTTGACAGTTAATAGTTTGTAACCAAAATGTTAATGATTATGATTCATTTGCCAATATTAATAATAGTTTGAATGTTTGTAAATTAAAATTCTAATAAATCTGATTTAAAATAAAAAAAATCAGAATTACCACGAAGATCGATTTAACATTTGAAAAATTTCTACAATACATTCAGATTTGTGTTCTGAAATTTAAAATGATCTAATTTACTCAATTCAATTAAATGTCAGACAACTAAAGAAGGAAAAGAGTTTAGAAGAGAGATGGAAAAAATATTGATGTATAAATATACCTTGTCATAACATTGAAAAACACAAATTCCTTGAATTTTTCATGTACCATTTTTCTTTGCTCTGGGTATGATGGGTAGCGAAATTTGCCGGCTGGTCCCATCCCAACTTGGATTTCCTGGATAGTCGCAGTGATAGAATTTCATGTAAGAAACTATACATAGCATTAAGTCACTATGAGCCAAATTGATTTCAAAGATTGTATAGAATATAATTGAATTTATGACAGCAAAATTAGAAAAAGACAAAGAGATTTTTTTTTTTGTTGCAACCAACCAACCTATACCTCTTTCAGTGTATCTTTGTGATAATTGTGAATTTTTTTTACTTTAAATCGGATATATTAGAATTTTAATAATTTACCAACATTCAAACTATTATTAATATTAATTGAGTAATCATAATCATTAATATTTTGATTTCTAAACTGAAATCTAAAATTTATAACAATTCAGTTACAAACTATTAAATTGTTAAACAATTACAAGTATACATCAAATACAAATAATTGTAAATGAATTACTTTAATTTCATATCAATTAAAACTATAAAACAACAAATTAAATATAATTAGTTTCAGTAAAATAAAACTAACCAAAATTCAAAGAGAATTGACTTTGTCCATCATTTCTAAATATTTATATATTATATATATTTACCAATATTCAAAGTAAAAAATCAAATACAAATATTATTTTTTTCTCTCACTATCATTTTAATAATCGATCTTTGTGGTAATTTTTATTTTTTTTAACCTTAAATCGGATATATTATAATTTTAATTTACAAACATTATTTCTTAAAGTGATATTAATTGAGTAATCATAATCATTAACATTTTAGTTTCAAAATCGAAATCTCAAATTTATAAAAATTCGGCTACAAAATATTAATTGTCAAACAATTATAAGTATACATCAAATACAAATAATTGCAAATAAATTACTTTAATTTCATGTCAATTAACATTATAAAACGACAAATTAAATTTAATTAGTTTCAGTAAAATAAAACTGACTAAAATTAAAAGAGACATGACTTTGTCCATCAATTCTAAATAGTTATATATTATATATATTTACCAATATTCAAATTAAAAAGTCAAATAAAAATATTTAAATATAATATAATAGATGAAATTAAAGTAATTTATTTGTAATTATTTGTATACTTATAATTGTTTGACAGTTAATAATTTGTAACCAAAATGTTAATGATTATGATTCATTTGCCAATATTAATAATAGTTTGAATGTTTGTAAATTAAAATTCTAATAAATCCGATTTAAAATAAAAAAATTCACAATTACCACAAAGATCGATTTAACATTTGAAAAATTTCTACAATACATTCAGATTTGTGTTCTGAAATTTAAAATGATCTAATTTACTCAATTCAATTCAATGTCAGACAACTAAAGAAGGAAAAGAGTTTAGAAGAGAGATGGAAAAAATATTGATGTATAAATATACATTGTCATAACATTGAAAAAAACTAATTCCTTGAATTTTTCATGTACCATTTTGCTTTGCTCTGGGTATGATGGGTAGCGAAATTTGTCGGCTGGTCCCTTCCTAACTTGGATTTCCTGGATAGTCGCAGTGATAGAATTTCATGTAAGAAACTATACATAGCATTAAGTCACTATGAGCCAAATTGATTTCAAAGATTGTATAGAATATAATTGAATTTATGACAGCAAACTTAGAAAAAGACAAAGAGAATTTTTTTTTTTTTTTTTTTTTTTTACAACAACAACCAATTTTTGCAACGAACCAACCTATACCTCTTTCAGTGTATCTTTGTGGTAATTGTGAATTTTTTTTTACTTTAAATCGGATATATTAGAATTTTAATAGTTTACAAACAGTCAAACTATTATTAATATTAATTGAGTAATCATAATCATTAATATTTTGATTTCTAAACCGAAATCTAAAATTTATAACAATTCAGTTACAAACTATTAAATTGTTAAACAATTACAAGTATACATCAAATACAAATAATTGTAAATGAATTACTTTAATTTCATATCAATTAAAACTATAAAACAACAAATTAAATATAATTAGTTTCAGTAAAATAAAACTAACCAAAATTCAAAGAGAATTGACTTTGTCCATCATTTCTAAATATTTATATATTATATATATTTACCAATATTCAAAATAAAAAATCAAATACAAATATTATTTTTTGTTCTCTCACTGTCATTTTAATAATCGATCTTTGTGGTAATTTTGATTTTTTTTAACTTTAAATCGAATATTTTATAATTTTAATTTACAAACATTATTTCTTAAATTAATATTAATTGAGTAATCATAATCATTAACATTTTGGTTTCAAAATCGAAATCTAAAATTTATCAAAATTCGTTTACAAAATATTAATTGTCAAACAATTATAAGTATACATCAAATACAAATAATTGCAAATAAATTACTTTAATTTCATGTCAATTAACACTATAAAATAACAAATTAAATTTATTTAATTTCAATAAAATTAAATTGATCAAGATTCAAAAAGACATAATTTTGTCAATAATTTATAAATATTT
>NC_021160.2:38700770-38709209 GCF_000331145.2 Cicer arietinum | reverse complement strand
AGTTTAGAAGAGAGATGGAAAAAATATTGATGTATAAATATACCTTGTCATAACATTGAAAAACACTAATTCCTTGAATTTTTCATGTACCATTTTGCTTTGCTCTGGGTATGATGGGTAGCGAAATTTGTCGGCTGGTCTCATCCCAACTTGGATTTCCTGGATAGTCGCAGTGATAGAATTTTATGTAAGAAACTATACATAGCATTAAGTCATTATGAGCCAAATTGATTTCAAAGATTGTATAGAATATAATTGAATTTATGACACCAAAATTGGAAAAAAGACAAAGAATTTTTTTTTTGTTGCAACAAACCAACCTATACTTCTTTCAGTGTATCTTTGGAGTAGAGTCGGCAATTTCGAAGAATAAGATGATTTTGCGAGGATGGCGAATGACTGGGAAGTCATTACAAAAATTAGAGATTAGAGGAATTAAAAGAGGAAAAAATTATTTAGAAACTAAGTAGAAAAAAATGAGGTGAACATGGCACCAAAATTAGAAATAGACAAAGAGAAAATTTTTTTTTGTTGCAACGAACCAACCTATACCTCTTTCAGTGTATCTTTGGAGTAGAGTCGGCAATTTCGAAGAATAAGATGATTTTGCGAGGATGGCGAATGACTGGGAAGTCATTAAAAAAAATTAGGGATTAGAGGAATTAAAAGAGGAAAAAATTATTTAGAAACTAAGTAGAAAAAAATGAGGTGAACATGGCACCAAAATTAGAAATAGACAAAGCGAATTTTTTTTTTGTTGCAACGAACCAACATATACCTCTTTCAGTGTACCTTTGGAGTAGAGTCGGCAATTTCGAAGAAGAAGATGATTTTGCGAGGATGGCAAATGACTGGGACGTACACAAGAGGGAAGAAGAAATTGTTGGAGGAAGTCATTAAAAAAATTAGGGATTAAAAGAGGACAAAAACTATTTAGAAACTAATTAGAAAAAATGAGGTGAAACATAAAAACAGAACACACTAAGGCGTACACATAAGCTTTTTTGTTGAGGTGGGATATGTTTGCACATGTGGAAGAAATACTATGAGGTGACATGAAAGTTGACATGGAAGTCTGTTTTAAATATATATAATAGATATGTGTCATTTGGTGCCAAATTGCATATATTGATTACATTATATACATATAAATTATAATAGAGTTTTAGAATTAAAAGATTGTATTAACTAAAATTGAGTTTAGTAGAAGAGATTAAATTCTTGGAACGTAATATCCTCGTATTCGAATTCTTATTAAAAGAAATTTATATATTTAATATTCGATGCGCTTCAAATTTCAAATAAAATTATATTAAAGATAATATATGAGAAAAAAGAAAACCATACAAATTACTTAAATATATAAACATTTTGTATTCACACAGCCGTATTTTGCTATCTTCTAAAAATTAATTACCATGAATGAACTTGGGTGATAAATATAAATGTATATGTGAACATGGCATGCATGATAAGAACTAATGAGTAATTGATTATTATTGTCTCGCAGTACCAAAAGTCACTTGATGTTAAAACAAAGAAACGAAATCTATTTAAAGTAGTGATCTTTCAACAAATACTCTTCTACACGCAGTGATCAGAAATTGAACACATGACCAAAGACTTAAGAGACTTAGTTATGGGGCACATGTCATACACTATATTGGTGAAACAAGTCTTCATATTCACTCCTTGTATGGCATGTGGTGAAACAAGTCTCGATATTACACCTACTTTGCAAATTATATTACCACGAGGTTCTTCTTTTTTTGTTTTACTAAAACACATATATACATTTATTTAAATTAGAAGAAAATAACAAAAATTCTGATGAAAAATGATAAATTTATGAACAAGCTCATAGTAACTATATTAATATAATAAGACGATAAAATACTTATAAATGTGCTAAAATCAAAATGATTGAAATATTCATATTTTTGTATTTGTATCGTTGACAATTAAATTATGGACTGAATTGGTAATTGATAAAAAAAAATTATCTATCAATCCAAAAACAAAGAAACATACATTATAGAAAATCTGGATTTGTAATGTTGATGATCAAGTATTCGACTAAATCTGTAATTGTTTGAAACTAATCTATTAATTTGAATCAAACAAGAATTGCAACACGATAAAATCAAATAACGTCGTACCAAAACAAAGAATAAAATAACACCAAGCTCAGATGAAAAATCATAAAAATACTATATTTATCTAAACTATTTATTTAGATAAAATGAAATAAAAATCAATATAAACGTGTGATTCTAAGAAAAAAAAAAAGTTCTAAACCAATTTCACTTTAGATAAGAGGTCAGATCTAAAACAATGTAGATGTTAGATTTAAAGACAAAAGATGTTTTAAATAAATGGTTATAATTAACAACGGATAGTTGTCAAATGGTTATATAATTTGTAATTTATTTGCAAGTTGCCAAAAAGAGTGGTTGTAATTTATTAGCGCGTTCATCCGCATATTAACCGTTGACTAGAGTTTGTATATCGAAGTGTCATTACTTCCAAATTAAATTTTTGAGGGAGATTCATTTCACTTTAGTCTCTTCATTTTCCTATCAAAACAAACCAACATGGCTGAATCACTTCTCTTCGGTCTCGCTGAGTCATTCATCGGTAAGGTTGCTTCTCATGCTGTTGAAGAAGCTTCTCTTGCGCTTGGCGTCTATGACGATCTGCAAGAGATAAAAAATACCGTTACCCTAATCAAAGCTGTGTTGTTGGATGCTGAGCAAAAGGAGAGGCAAAATCAGGAGCTACGTGTATGGTTGCGACAGATCAAACGCGTCGTCTCCGATGCTGAAGATGTAGTTGATGATTTTGAATGTGAGGCATTGCGGAAGCACGTGGTCAACTCTTCAGGTAGCATTAGAAGAAAGGTACGGCGTATTTTCTCAAGTTCTAATCCTCTTGTTTATCGTCTTAGAATGGCGCATCAAATCAAAAATGTTAGAGATAGATTAGATAAGGTTGCTGCTGATAGGCTTAAGTTTGGTCTTCAAATCAATGACAACGACAATCGTGTTGTAGAAACTCGAGAATTGACTCATTCCAACGTAATTGATTCGGATGTGATAGGAAGGGAACCTGATAAACAAAAAATCATTGACCTCTTATTGCAAAATGATGGTGATAAAAGTCTCTCTGTGATTCCTATTGTGGGAATTGGAGGATTGGGAAAGACTACACTTGCAAAATGTGTGTTCAATGATAAGAGTGTAGTTGAGTCTTTTCCATTGAAGATGTGGGTCTGTGTCTCTGATGATTTTGAACTTAAGCATCTACTTGTTAAAATCCTCAATTCTGCTAGTGTGTCAAATAATAACCCAATTCACCATGAGAACTTTAAAATCTTTGATGTTGAGCAATTACAAAATCATATAAAAAATGCACTTGCTGGTCATAAGTTCTTGCTCGTCTTGGATGACGTATGGAACGAGGATCGTGTCAAATGGGAAGAATTGAAAGATATAATACAAGTAATTGTAGGTTCTCAAGGGAGTAAAGTCTTGGTGACTACACGGAGCCACAAAGTAGCCGACGTGATGGGAACTCATTCTTCTCACTTTTTGCAAGGTCTATCTGGGGACGATTCCTTGTCTGCATTTGTGAAATGGGCTTTTAAAGTGGGAGAAGGAGAAAATTATCCAGAGTTGATGGAGATTGGGAAAGAAATTGTGCAAAAATGTGGAGGGCTTCCTTTGGCCCTAAGAACATTGGGGAGTTCATTGTTCTTAAAATTTGATATAGATGATTGGAAGTTTGTTAGGGACAATGAGATTTGGAATTTATCACAAAAAAAGGATGATATATTGCCTGCTATAAAATTAAGTTATGATCGGTTACCTTCTTATTTAAAACGATGCTTTGCTTGCTTCTCCCTCTTTGTAAAGGGCTACGAGTTGGATAGTCTTAGTGTTACTGCGATATGGGAGGCACTTGGTTTTCTTCCATCACCAAAGAAAGGTAAAGGCGTAGAAGATGTTGGCAATCAAATTTTGCATGAGTTACGGTCAAGATCTTTTCTTCAAGATTTTGTTGATTATGGCAATGCTTGCGAATTTAAGTTGCATGATTTAGTGCATGATCTTGCATTATATGTTGGAGGAGATGAGTTTCAATTGTTGAAGTTTCGTAGTGAAAGTATTTTTGAGAATGTCTTCCATTTGTCATTTATTACAAATAATGATGATTTATTTGGTCTAACACAAATTCCCACTGGACTGAGAAGCATTATTTTTCCTTCAGGAGCCAACAATGAAACTTTCTTGAATACTTTGTTATCAAGGTGTAAATTCTTACGGATTTTGACGTTAGCAGATTCTACATATGAGAGTTTGCCTCGCTCCATTGGCAAATTAAAACATTATATCTCAATCTTGAGAATAATATAGAACTGGAGAGCCTCCCAGATGCATTGTGCAAACTCCAAAATCTACACACTTTGAAACTCAATGGATGCAAAAACCTTAAAAGATTACCCAATGAAATTGGAAACTTGATCAGCCTTCGACATTTACTCATAACCACAAAACAATCTAACTTTCCAAACAAAGAGATTGCAAAGTTAACTTCCTTAGAAATTTTATCTGTCCGTCATTGTGACAATTTGGACTCGTTGTTTGAAGGAATACAACTTCCTAATCTTAAATTTTTGGATATTGCATATTGTGGGAATCTAAGGTCCTTGCCGCTTCATGTTGTTCTGAACTTAGAGAGTTTGTTGATAACTGAGTGTAATAAGATGAAATTGTCATTGGACCATGATAACTACATTCCTAATTTAAGGTTAAAGTTGCTATCTCTAGAATATTTGCCCCAGTTGGTGGTTTTACCTCAATGGTTGCAAGGATGTGCAAAAACATTACAAACCTTGGCACTTGAAAACTGCTACAATCTTCACGAGCTTCCTATGTGGCTGTCAACTTTCATTTCTCTCAAAGCACTTTCATTGGAAAATTGTCCAAGATTGGTTTTGATCCCTAATGATGTGCACCACCTCAAAAACCTTGATTATGTGAAAATCAAAGGGTGTGTTGAATTATGTAAAAGTTACCATCCAAAAGATGGAATAAATTGGCACAAAATATCACACATCAAACAAGTTGTCATAATATTACCAGAACTAGAAAATTAAGAGTTATTCATAGATATCAAGGTCAAATTAGGAAGATTTCTCTTTGGTTTGTTTTTTTGTAATTGTTTGTGTAATAAAAAAAAAGTGTCGTTTATGAGACTTTCTTTTTCTATTGAAGGAATGCATTTTTTTTCATTATATATTTTTTTTTTCATAATAAATTTGAAAAAGTATACTATTTTAAAAAAACAAATGCATTCATCTATTAACTCTATTTTTCTTATTTTATTGTCAATATACATGTTTACGCCTAAAATATTCTTAATTGTTAGCTAAAAAAAAGTAGATGAGCCGAGTAGGACATATTATCCAATTAATTCAGTAAAAACTAGTAAAAGTTTTGACTAGGATTTAGGTGAAGGGAGATAGTTAAGGAAGCAAATTTTTTCCAAATTCAGCTTATGGGTATTAATTGCTATTGACATGCTACAAGGACCAAAACAACCTAAGAAGTTTTTCAGCAGCATTCATTATGATTTTCATTGGATTAAATATTATTCTTAGGTTCATACAACAAATTCAATCATGCTTCATTTAACAATTTAATTAGTTTCACTATGGACTTAAAGACTATTTGATCCATAGCTGTAAATAGGTCAAAAACAAGTAAAACTGGCAGTACAAAGTGTTAATACCATGATTGTTCTCACAAGGATCTTCGATTCAATAAATCAATTAAGAACAAAAAAATTGGGGTATGATGATTTTGATTTAATTAAGATGAAATAACAAACAATAAGATTTGATCAATAAAATTGAAATCTTGATCGCAATATCAAAGTTATATTGATTTGAGTACAATTTCGATAAACAGAAATTATCAATCGGTTACCTATTTCCAATTAGATTTGAGATTAATCAATCGAAATTTCTAACTTCAATACAATTATTAAAACAACCCGGCATAGATCAAACATAATCATGCTTTTAAAACTAAAATTATAATTGAATACAAAAGAGAAGTAAATGCATACAAATTAACAATAAGGAATTAAAAATTCAAACCAATTTTCTTGTGTATCTTGGATTGACATTAATAAACTTCAAGAACAATCATCCAATCTCAGAAAACAAAATAAAATTACAACAAAAATAAATACAGAAAGGGAAAACTATGTAATTATATATCAAAAACTGATTTCTCAAGTTCCAACTTTCCTTTGTTGTTAAATCCTTTATTTGTAGGCCCATAATCTCATGTAAATCTAGTTTAAGCTCTCTGAAACAACTTTCAAAAGAGATATTAAATGCCTTAATTTGATATGAAATAAATGAATGAGATATTCTCTCTTAAGTGAGGGAAGTCATGAGTTGGTAAGAGAATCTGCACCACAACGGAGGTTTAATTTGACACCAGTAACATACTCATACGTTCGCACAAGTTTAATTTCAAAGTTAATAAATTATTCAACATATGAGAGTTTGCCTCATTCCATTGGCAAATTAAAATATTTAAGATATCTCAATCTTCAGGATAATAAAGAACTAAAGAGCCTCCCTAATTTAGTGTGCAAACTCCAAAATTTGTTAACTTTAAATTTCCAAAGGTGCAAAAAGCTTTAATTATTACCTAATGAAATAGAAAACTTGATCAGCCTTCCGACGACTGCATAAAACCACAAAGAAAACCAATATTCCAAACAAGGAGATAGCAAAACTGACTTCTTTAGAAATTTTCTCTGTCGTTAATTGTCGCAATTTGGAGGAGTTGTTGGAAGGAATTCAACTTCCTAATCTTAGATCGTTGCTAATTGCATCTTGTAGGAATCTAAAGTCTTTGCCATTTCATGTTGTTCCGAATTTAAAGGGTTTGTGGATTTATAATTGCAAAAATATGAACTTATCATTGGACCATGACAACGACATCCCCAATTTAAGGCTAGAGTCGCTACGTCTTGAATATTTGCCTCAGTTGGTGATTTTCCTCAATGGTTGCAAGGATGTGCGAGCAGATTAAAGTACTTGAATCTAAAATCGTGTGAAAATTTTGAAGTGCTTCCTAAGTGGTTTTCAACTTTGATTTATGTCAAAGCATTTTTAACTAAAAATTGTCCAAAACTGCTTTTGCTCCCTGATGACATGCATTGCCTCAAAAACCTTGAATATTTAAAAATTGAAGGTTGCGTTGAATTATGTAGAAGATACTATCCAAGAGTTGGACATAGATTGGCACAAGATATCACACATCAAACAAGTTGTCATTGAATTACCAGAACTTGATAAGTAAGTGGAATTCATGGATATCAGCGTCAAATAGGAAGGTATCTTTTTGATTTGTTTTTATTTTTTATTTTTTTATTTTTTTATTTTATTGATTATGTAATAAACTCTTGTTTATACGACTTTGTTTGTTGAAGGTATTAGATAATATTATTATATATTAGTAGTAAGGATATTTTAGATATTTTCTATTTTCCTCTATATATACTCATTGTAACCCTATTAACTTCAGTTTGGTTCATAATATGTTATGAAACCCTAGAGTGGTTGTTTCTCTTCTTCCTCTTTCTTCCTCTTTTCATTGTTAACATGGTATCAAAGAGTTTTGGTTAATTTTTGGATCTACCGTAGAGAAGAGAGAGACTATTTTGATACGAAAGACAACCATCAAAAGAGAAAAGAGAAGAGTAACCCTATTCCCGATTTTGTTAAATCAGTCTTAGAAAAACATCGATTGCGCATTCGTTAACCGTTGGATCTGGCTGATTTTTGGACAGCAGGTTCGCAACATTTAGATCGACGAAACGACATCTGGAGAGGGAAAAGTCGTGCTCGCACAGCACCAGGTTATCCTTAATTTACTTTGTCTCAGTGATTGTGTTTGTCGTATTTTCCTGTCATTATTTGTTATGGCTGGTGTTAAGGATGATTCTCTTCAAGCTGTTAGTGTTCACCTCAATGGACAAAATTACTCTTATTGGAGTTATGTGATGAAAAAAAATTTGATTGGAAAAGATATGTGGGGTTTTGTTGATGGAACTTCTGTTAAGCCTACAGATAAAAAGGATGAAACTCAATATGCAAAAGATCTGAAAACATGGAATGTTAGTAATTCAAAAATTATTACTTGGATTAATAATTCTGTTGAGTTGTCTATAGGAGTACAACTAGCAAAATATGATACTGCTAAAGAGATTTGGGATCACTTGAAACGTTTGCATGTTCAGTCTAACTTTGCAAAACGTTATTAGTTGGAAAGTGATATTAGATCCCTTAAGCAGAGCAGTATGACCATTCAGGAATTCTATTCGGCAATGACTAATTTGTGGGATCAATTGGCT
>NC_021160.2:38631630-38700347 GCF_000331145.2 Cicer arietinum | reverse complement strand
TCGTCTGTGTCAGTTATGACTGCTGATGGCACTCCTATGCCACTAGCAGGCATTGGTTCTGTCTCCACACCTAACTTGTCTCTTTCTAATGTTTATTATATTCCTAATCTTACTTTGAGTCTTGCTTCTGTTAGTCAAATATGTGATTTCGGTTATTCGGTTACGTTTTCTTCCACTTCTTGTTGTGTGCAGGATCCACATTCTGGGAGGCTGATTGGGACAGGCCATAGACAGGGGGGACTTTACGTTTTGGATGAACTACGACTCCCAGATATTGCAGCCTCAACAACTACTGCTGACTTATTATCTAGTTTTCGCTTGAATTCATTATCTTCTAGTTTTTATTTATGGCATTCTCGCCTTGGACATGTTTCTGCTTCTAGATTAAAATATTTGGCTTCTACTGGAGCCTTAGGAAAGTTAAAACCCTGTGATATCTCAGATTGTTGTGGTTGTAAACTTGCTAAATTTCCAGCTTTACCGTTTAGTAAAAGTGTTTCCGTTTCATATGCGCCTTTTGATTTAGTTCACTCTGATGTTTGGGGTCCATCACCGGTGCTCACCAAAGGTGGATCTAGATATTATGTTTCGTTTATTGATGATTACACTCGTTATTGTTGGGTTTATCTTATGAAAAATCGGTCTGAATTTTTTGACATTTATCATATATTTCGTGCAATGGTCAAAACTCAACATAATTCTGTTATAAAGTGTTTTCGTTGTGATTTAGGTGGTGAATATACCTCTAATAAATTTTCTGAATTACTTGCTTATGATGGCACTCGCCACCAAACATCTTGTACTGATACTCCTCAACAAAATGGAGTTGCTGAAAGGAAACATCGTCACATTATAGAGACTGCTCGTTCCCTTTTGTTGTCCGCTTCAGTTCCTAGTGAGTTTTGGGGAGAAGCAGTTCTTACTGCTGTTCATGCTATTAATAGAATTCCATCCTCTATCATATCAGGTTTGTCTCCCTTTGAAAAATTATATGCTTCTACCCCTGATTACTATTCTTTGAAAGTTTTTGGTTCTACTTGTTTTGTTCTTCGCCCTCAAGTAGAGCGCAGTAAGTTGTCTTCTCGTTCAGCCATGTGTGTTTTTCTTGGTTATGGGGATGGTCAAAAGGGTTATCGTTGTTATGATCCTCATGCAAGAAAACTTTATGTATCTCGTAATGTTGTTTTTCTTGAGCACATTCCTTTTTACTCTGTTTCCTCTGATTCGCAGATTACTAAGAGTTCTGAACTAACCCATATTGATCCGTTTGGTCCTAATGATAGCGCTTCTAGTGATTGTACTATTGAGAATTGCAGGACAAATACTACTACTCCACATGATGACATCCCTCTTGTCCCCCCGGCTGTCCAACCACCTCCTGCGATTGTTGATCCTCCTCGTTACCCTTCTCGTCAACGTAAGTCTACTCAGTTACCTGATTTTGTCTATTCAACTTACTCAGCTTCGTTTGCTTCTTTCTTAACCTCTATTCACAGTTTGTCTGAGCCCTCTTCCTATAAAGAGGCTGTTCTTGATCCTCTTTGGCAGCAGGCTATGGCAGAAGAACTATCTGCATTGCACAAAACCAACACTTGGGAATTAGTACCTCTTCCTCCTGGAAAACGTGCTATTGGGTCTCGTTGGGTATACAAGATCAAAACTAAGTCTGATGGGTCAGTTGAGCGCTACAAAGCACGTCTTGTTGCTAAGGGTTTCTCTCAACAATATGGTATGGATTATGAAGAAACTTTTGCTCCTGTAGCCAAGATGACCACTATTCGTACTCTTATTGCAGTTGCATCTATTCGTCAATGGCATATTTCCCAAATGGATGTCAAAAATGCCTTTTTAAATGGTGAGCTTCATGAAGAAGTCTATATGGTCCCTCCACAAGGAGTTTCTCATGATCCAGGGGAAGTATGTAAGTTAAAAAAGGCTCTATATGGTCTTAAACAAGCTCCTCGAGCTTGGTTTGAGAAATTCTCTACTGTGATCACTTCTCTTGGTTTTCGCTCTAGTGAACATGATTCTGCATTGTTTATAAGGTCCACCACTCATGGTCGCATTATACTTTCTCTATATGTTGATGATATGATTATTACAGGTGATGATGTTAGTGGAATTAATGAGTTGAAATTGCAGTTAGCCAAACAGTTTGAGATGAAGGACTTGGGAACTCTTCGCTATTTCTTGGGGATTGAAGTTGCCTACTCTCCTAGAGGCTACCTTCTTTCTCAATCCAAGTACATTGCCAACATTCTTGATCAGGCTCGTCTTTCTGATACTAGAGCAGCAGATACTCCTCTTGAGTTGAATGTAAAATATGCTCCCTCAGATGGTGTTCCTTTACCAGATTCCACTTTGTATCGTACTTTGGTTGGCAGCTTAGTGTATCTTACGATTACCATGCCTGACATTTCTTATGTTGTTCATGTTGTTAGTCAGTTTGTTGTCTCTCCCACTACAGTACATTGGGCAGCAGTTCTTCGGATTCTTTGTTATCTTCGAGGAACTCAATTTCAAAGTCTTCTCTTTCCATCGTCATCCTCATTGGAGTTACGAGCTTATTCTGATGCTAATTGGGGTGGTGATACCACCGATCGTAAATCCACCACAGGGTTTTGTGTCTTTCTTGGAGACTCTCTTATTTCTTGGAAGAGTAAGAAACAAGACATTGTCTCTCGCTCTTCTACAGAAGTTGAGTATCGTGCTATGGCATCCACTACCGCTGAAATAATTTGGTTGCGTTGGCTTTTGTCTGATATGGGTATCTCTCTTTCTGAGCCAACTCCGATGCACTGCGATAACAAGAGTGCTATTCAAATTGCTCACAACTCGGTCTTTCATGAACGCACCAAACACATTGAGATTGATTGTCATCTTACTCGTCATCATCTTCAGCATGGAACTATTACTCTACCATTTGTCGCTTCTTCTTTACAGATTGCTGATTTGTTCACAAAGATGCATTCCATGAAACGTTTCCGTTTTTTAGTTGACAAACTCTCGATGCTCCATGTTAATGCATCGTGAGTTTGAGGGGATATATTAGATAATATTATTATATATTAGTAGTAAGGGTATTTTAGATATTTTCTATTTTCCTCTATATATACTCATCGTAACCCTATTAACTTCAGATTGGTTCATTATATGTTATGAAACTCTAGAGTGGTTGTTTCTCTTCTTCCTCTTTCTTCCTCTTTTCATTGTTAACAGAAGGTTCATTACATTTTTCTATATAAAAAATTTGAGCATGTATAATATTTTGAAAAATTAAGTGTTTTCTTACATTTTTATTCTATTTTACTTATTCTATCGTCCATTATATGAAAATAATCTTTTTTTTTTTGTTATGCATATTGGAAAATTGTATGCGCCTTTTTTTGCTTACAGTTTAGAAAACAAGAGGTGCAAAGAGGTATAACCATTATGAAATACTGCTTTATGAATTTGATGATTGTGGTTTGCACGATTGTAGTGACTTCATCTTTTTGGTAAAATTCAGATATATTAACTGTTGGAACATATTGTATGTTATTGTGTACATTTCAAAATTTGTTGAAGTCCTACATTGGAAAGAAATATTTTTTTATAAAGTCAAGTGAAAAGAAACATGTTTTTTAGAATTCAAGTCCCACATTGGAAAACAAATATTTTTTGTAAATTCAAGTGGAAAGAAACATATTTTTTAAAATTCAAGTCCCACATTGAAAAGATATTTTTTTGAAGTCCCACATTAGAAAACTCTCTTATTTTGAGTAGCTTTCAACTCTGTAAACATTAAAGTCTCACATTGGATAGAAAACATATGTGAGTTTGCTTCCATCACTATATAATGAGTTTCAAAATGTTGCAAAAAGTACACCAAAGTCGGATGCATTTCCCAACTGTCTCTTTTCTCCCTTTTATACTCTATTTGCCTAATTTTCAAGTCACTTCTCCCCTTTCTTTCTGTCCCTTCGATACAAGTGGTTTTGTACTGTCGTCCCTTCGGTTTTTAGAACGGTTGTTATGTCGTAGTCCTTTTGTCTTTTAGAGTTATGACGTACCTATCGGTTTCTAGAGCGGTTATTATGCCGTAATTATGAGTGGTCATAGTACCATATTGCGAGTGACTTTAATCGTCATATTGAAAATGACTTTAACCGCCATATTGAGGGTATAATTCTAGAACGGTTTTCTACGATATAATGGAACTCCGATACAGTGAATCTGTGTTGTTTTATGACTTCGTGGTTGATAGTCTTCCTTGCACAATTTGGGCACTGCCACAAAATGTCTTAAAGAGAACGACCTAGTCCGCAACTCAACCCAATAATATTTTCGATAGCATGAATTGTGATTTTTAAACTGTTTATTCAAAATTCAAAAATAACATTAACCACCAATGTAGGTTGAAATGGAGACAAAGAAATAATGATATATGTTGTGATTAAACTAATTCTATCTGAAATTGCATTAGAATTAATAATAATAATAATAATAATAATAATAGTAATAATAATAATAATAATAATAATAATAATAATAATAATAATAATAATAATAATAATAATAATAATAATAATAATAATAATAATAATAATAATAATAAGAATGCTTAAACTAATTTCCAAGTTTCATCAATATGGGATATGTTAAATTATGTGTTGCATTATTTTAACGAACTTGAATTAGATAAACTTGTCAGTTTCATAATAGAATACTTAAAATTCAGTTATAATATATGCAAAATTTTGATTACACTAAATTGTGGTTACGATCACGTAGCTTGTGGAGACTTTAAAATATGCAATATTACGGCTACAAGTGTGTGTTGGGACCATCACAATGGAAACTCGTTAAACTAATTATTTCTTGTGGAGTCTGAACTTAGAAATTATCAACCACAACCAATACTAAAAATAATAACAATAAAATGAGTAAAATAGCTATAAATTGCACATAAATTTTAACCTAGAAAAACCCCCAAAAATTACTTCATTGTATCATATAATGACTACAATCAATAGTTCACATAGTAACACTAGAGAACAATAATTATCACTCTATAGTTGAAACTAAACAATAGAAAAATACCTCTACAAAAGTGGGTATCACAAATTGACTCTAAAAAAAGACAAAACTACTAATAAAAATTTCAGCCAAAACGAAGAAGGTTTGCGGAACTAACATCCACCAATCACTTGTAAGAGAAAATCTTATTTCACTTAGTCGCTAGTATGTTATATGGTCACCTCTGAATTTTCTCGCACAACTATTCTTGCTGAAATTTTGCAACTAGGGATAGAGTTCCCTTTTATTTGTCACACATGCGCTAAAGCCCATATCACACACACTGAGAAAATTGTTGTCATTCTGACAACCGTGTCGCAGGTCTCAACTTTCTTTTCAATGATGGCTTTCTAAATAAATCAACACCATCATCATTTGTATCTTCAACAAATACAGAAGCTCTAACATCATTCAAAATTGCATACTGTCCAGCAATGTACATCTTTAAAGGATTTCTTTCTATGATGGTTTTTCTATGTGCATCAGGTTCAACATTTGATTGCATTCGTTCGTTGTGACAATTTTCATCTTTAGTAAAATCATCATCATTGACTTCATTTGGTTGATTAGAAACCTCAAGTTTTGTTGATTCTTATCTAGGCTCACATGAGACATTTGTACTAATAATGTTTTTCAACTATTAGTCTTCTAAAAACTTGGCATTACAACTTCTGATAAGTTTCTTCACAATAGAATCATTAAACATGTACCTAAATCCATCTAGACCATAGTCAACGAATACATAATGTTTACCTTTAACCTCCGCTTTAAGGGTATGCACAAATACTTTACATATAAAAATACGCAAGTGATCATAAGAAACATTCATACTTGACCAAATTATCTCTAGTACTTTATATTACAAGGACACACATGGTGAAAGGTATAGGATATCCACAATTGTGCTCAATGCTTCACCCATAATGATTGTGGAAGCTCTAGTTGTGACAACAAACAATTAACTATTTCAACCAAGGTCTTATTTATCCTCTAAGAACCATCATTCATATGTGTTGACTGTTGGTATATAATTAGGGATGGGAATAAGCTAAGCCGCCCGTCAGGGGCCTATGGCCTGACCAACTTATGGTTTGACCTATTTAATAAAAAGGCTAGGCTCAGGCTATTTTTAAAGTCTATTTATTTAAATAGGTCAGGCTCAAACTTATAAAAAAGCCTATTAGGCCTGACAGGCCGACCTATATATATTTTATTATTTATTAATATTATTTTTTATTATTATATTAATAATACTATTTTCTATTTTAAATTCTATCACTTAGGAAATCACTCAGTAGTCATTCCATATTCGGTAGCCATTCTATATTTGGTTGTCGTTCCATATTCAGTAGTCATCCAATTAGTCAATCACTCAGTAGTCGTTCCATATTTGTTTGAGAGGTGATAATGGGTGTGTTTGTTTCAGAAAAAATCTATTCTTTGAAACCAAAAAACTATGTTTTAGGGTTTAAAGGATGTTTGTTTCAGATTTTTTTAAAATTATTTTGTTAGAAAATTTATTTTTTGTTTAATATGTATAGATATGTACATTGATATTGGTATGTGGAGAGCATCATGTGGTATGAGTAGAGTATTTAAATATTTTAATATGAATAAGGCTTTTAAATAGGCTTCCAGACCAAACTAGACTTTTAAAAAGGTCAGGCCAGGCCAGGCCGGAAAAAAAGCCTATGATAGGCCGTAGACCGACTTATGCCTAAAAAATTAATCGTAGGCCAAACTCAGGCCTTTTAAAGTCTGGTCTGACCTGACCTTTTACCACCCCTATATATAATTCACCTCTCTGCAATAAGAGTCAAATGGTTTAAAATATTCACTTTCATTATTTGTGTGTTTGCACTTCAACTTCTTCTTAGTGTCACACTTAACTAAGATCTTAAATTTCTTGAAAAGCCTCAAATCATCAAATTTACTCTTCAAAGTGTATAACCAAGTCTTTATTGAATGAACATCATAAACATCATAAAACATGCACTTCCCCCAAGCATTCTTGCCTTCAAAGGACCGCATAGATGCATATGCACAAAATCAAAAAAATAATATTGGTCTTTTAGGTGAGTGACTCTGAAAAGAAAAATTATTCTTGTTTTCTGTAAAACAATGATCACATTTTTTCAAGTCTGGATTTCTCATGTTCGACAACACATCTCGTTTAGCTAACTTAATCATATCTTTCTCACTTATGTGACACAACCTCTTATGCGATAACTCAAAATTTTCAATTAGTTCAACTTCATGAATATTTTTAATAACATTTGCATGTTTTACATAAAAAGTAGAAGATTTCGTACCTCCAGTAATAATCATAGAACCCTTGGTTAGTTTTCAAGTGTCCCGCGAGAACCGAATATCGTAGCCTTCATCATAAAGCTTAGCCACCAAAATTAATTTCAATCGAATGTCCAGAACATGATTCACACCCTTGAAAGTTAACTTGGTAACATTAGTCGTCTCCAAATCAAACTCAACAAGACAAACACACTTTAACACACCTTCACGAGCCAATTTCAAATCACCAAAGTCATCATGGAATGTAACATTAGTATTGTCTTCATTGTAATCTTCTTTATTTTTTCCTTTACCTTTGTTCTCATTCTCCTTTTTCAAAAACCAACACTTCTTCTAAATATGTCACTTTTGTTGGTGTAATGACCTCTATCCTTAGGAAGTTGTATACAATATTTTTAACTAGATTATCTAATTCCTTCCTAAGTGATGAACTTAATATTAAAACCAACTTGTTTAATATTAATTCCAATTTAACAGTAATAGATTCAAAAATTTATTCAAAACTGAGATTCAAGAACACATGTATTATCAAGATAAAGAGTATAGAGATAGAGAAGTGTGCACCATGGATTTTTATACTGGTTCGACTATCAATTCGATAGTCTACGTCCAGTTCTGGAATCACTTACCGATTCCAGCCTTTACTAGAAATGATTTGAGTATGTTTACAGACTTTCCAGCACTTCATTGCCTATACATCTAACTCAACATCAATCCACAACAACAACCAATCTATCCTTAAGAACTAATCCCCAAGCTCTAGCAAGATCAGATTGAGATCTCTTTTAGATGATCACACACACTCTAAAAGATGACCATCAGTTTCACAATACTGGATTTCCACACACTTTCTTTTACAATGATAATTCTTTCAAAAAGACTAAAGTACTTGATTCAATCTCAATGGTTCTCACACTAAGTATTTGCCAATGATGTTTGTGAGTTATAATAGTTTTTCTCAAAGTGTATTTTTCGAAAAGTCAATGAGATTCTTTTAGTTCTTTCTATATATTTCTATATATTATAAAAAATGCTGATTGATTCAGTTTATATAGTTTCAGAAAAACTTCAGACAAATCGATTTCCCAATCGATTTTATTAATGTGTATTACCAGCTCAATCGATTGCCGGATCGATTTCGCGTTTCTTGTTTTTCTTGAAATTGTTGAAATAGATGAACTAATCGATTTGCTAATCGATGTTTTTAGTGCATATATCAGAAATTGATACTCAGTTCATATCAGAGTCGATTGAGTAATCGATTTATAATTGTTTTGTTCAAAATATGAGATCAAACAATCGATTACTCAGTCGATTCATTTTCACTAACATAATCGATTTGGCAATGGGCTAATTTCTCCCTGTGTCTCAGATACTCATTCAAATCGATTTGCCAATCGACTGATTTCTCCCTGTAACTTAGACACTTAATCAAATCGATTTGCCAATCGACTGATTTCTCCCTGTAACTCAGATGTTTAGTTACAATCGACGTGCCAATCGAATATGCAGTATGTTTCTGATAAATGATAAACTGATTCATTTATGCAATCGATTATCCAATCAATTTCTTTTAATCATAGAACACAGGTTTGACAAAACCATTTAAGTAATCAATTTGCTAATCGATTAACTCAGTGAAAATTTTGTTCTGTGAATCAGAAAATCGATTAACCAATTGATTAGTAGAAAGCTTGTAACTTAAGAAAAGTATATCAATCGATTGTCCAATCGATCTCCTTTAATCATAGAACACAGGTCTGATAAAAACTTTTAAGTAAACGATTTGCTAATCGATTAACTTAGTGAAAACTTGGTTCTATGACTCCAAAAATCGATTAACCAATTGATTTACCAATTGATTGATTAATATACTTATTTTATGATTTCAGTTTTAATTGGCAAATATTAGATGTGTGAAATCATAATGATGAATCTAACTAATCAACACTATGAACAATAGACACATTTACACATAATCTTCAAGCCTTGTATGATATGATCAATCTTTGCTTGATTGCTTGAGATCCAAGATTTGTCCAATTGTAGTGTTTGATTCTTTCCTGAAATGTATCTCAACTCAAACTATTAGATTAATCAGATAATGCATATACATTGTATGTTTGGGAGTTGCATCAAAATCACAGTCAACGAGGCATATATCTTACAACTTTTCACCACAATTATAACACTCAACAACTTTATACATGTTTCTAGAGTTGCGTATGTTTTGATCTCTATTTATTGAATATCGGTTGTTACTTCTCTCCCTTGATTCAGTAACCAATACATCTTGTTGTGGCAAAAAGTCACGAGATTTTCTTCTCATTTCCTTATTCAAAACAATACTTTTAACAATGTCCATTTACAACACATCATTAGAAGTTGAATTAGACAATGACATTCTAAAAAGTTTCCATGAGTCACGCAAGGAATCGAGAACAAATAACCCTTAAATTTCATCATCAAATTTAATACCCATAGCAGACAACTAATTATAATTCCTTAAAAAGTATTCAAATGATCAACAACCGAAGTCCCTTCTTGAAGTTTCAAGGCTAACAACTTATTTATCAAACACATCTTATTGTTACTTGTTAATTTCGCATATAGTTGCTTAGTCTTAACCCACAAAGATTTAGCATGTGTCCCAACTAATGTGTATCAACATGTTATGACCAATCCATAGACGAATGTATTGACACATTTGTCTATGTAGTAGAGTCTACTGATCAAAAGTCTTATTATCCAACTTTGTTACATCGAACACAGGTTGATGAAAGCTCTTCACATAAAGCAGATACTCCATCTTACTTTTATATATGGCATAATTTGATCCATTCAACGCCATCATAAAAATTGTATTGACTTTCATAGTTTACCACAAGAGAACCAATGTGATGATGCTAGTTGTTGGGACCAAAGCACACAACAAATTCCCGTTTAATTAATTATTTCTTGTGGAGGAACCTGGACTCATAAATTAATAACAACAGCCAATACGAAAAATAATAACAATAAAAGAAGTAACATAACTATAAATCAGACACCGTAGATTTTACCATTGAAAATCTCTCAAACCAAGGGTAAATACTACGAGTCGTTCAGACCAAATGATTTATGTTGCACAATGATATCCCCACAAATTCAGTAATATAAATATAGAAATTATCAAACACCATTTTTGAGTCAAACTCAAAGTCCATCAGTCCCAACCGCAGTCCACCAATCCCAACTATAAGCATTTTTTCTTTAGGTTTTCCTGCGCAAAATTTCCACATGTATCAGATTTTCCTGCACATTACATTTATATTATGAACATTCTTACAGTATTAGATTTCGTAGGTAAAACCGTAGATAAATTTTTATTTTGTTGCGTAACAATAATTTTGCAACAAACTCTATCCCTTTTCTTGAGGATTTATATGTAGGTAAGATTCCACGTAAAACTTCCAAACCAAATTCCTATGCAATGTTTTATGTTTTTCAGATCCTTGGGTAATTCCGCAAGTAAATTTCCTGTAGAATATTGTGCCAACTTCTATTTTAATATAAATAAATAAAAATTGAAATGGTTCCTCGCTTATAGACATAAGGCACTTGACTTCTTGTTTGTTTAATTCAGATAAATTTATTTTATAAATATTATTTTTCCTTTGGCCAGTAAATAGTATATCCATATGTATAACTTATTGCCTTACAAGACTTTTGAATGAAGACTACATCATAACAATTGTCACTCAATTGACTTATGCTCTATAGATTATACATTAGTCATTTTACTAATAAAAAATTCTTAATAGAGGGAAGATAACCATTACCTATTATGTCATGCCCAATGATCTTACCCTTTTGATCACCTCCAAATCCTCCATTCTTGAGGGTCAGGTCTTAGAACATTGACTTTTCCTCTGTCATGTGTCGTGAGCATCCACTATTCAGGTACCATGACTGGTGTTTCGACTTTGTTGCTAAGGATATCTGCAAGATATATTATTTTATTATTAGGTGCCCAAATTTAGTTGGGTTATGATTTGTTAATTCTAAAAGGTATTTTGTTTTTCCTTGTTTTCAACATAGGACAAGTTATTTTGTTTCGACCTTTCTTATAGCAGTATGCTCAAACAATATCAGGTTGTGTAAATCTAGGATTTTCTGTCGTTTCTTCAAAGTATATGTCATGTTTATTGTTTTTGCTGACAACATAGATAATATAAGCTTGTTTACTTCTGTCTATGCCATTTGCCAAAAATTCTTGAAAGGCTATTTAATACTTAACAGAATTGTAAACTTTATCCTTTGAAGTTTTCGAAACCTTTCTTTTAGAATGGGATTTTCCCTTTGTAGGTTTTCAAAATCCTTTTCAAGGGAACTACATGTTTTATTAAGATGTCATGAGCCTTCCTAAAAGACATAAGTTTTAAAGAAACTTTATGATTCTTATTGAGAAACTCATTTAACATATCTATGAGTTCACTATGCGATAGGTAAGAGAATACCTTAATTTCTTCATCAATAGAATCAGAGTTAAAGTCATAATCAGAGTGAGTATCTTCCATCAGAGTCATGTTTGCATGCTCTTCATCTTCATCAGATGATTCATTAGAGTCATCCAAAGTTTTTCCTTTAGGATATTCCTTTCTTATTTGAAATGAAATGGTTTTTCTGTTGTTCCTTATGTGATGGATTTTGCTTGAGATAAAAGACAACTCTTCATCATCTGAGTCTTCACTTTGATTTTCCCATTCACTTTCCTATGAGTCTTCAGCTGCTTGTAGAGTATTAGAATTCATCTTTCTTCCTTGGGATTTTAGTGCCAAGGACTTTGAGTCTTACCAATACTCGAATCTCTCTCCATCAAACAAGGAAGGCATGTTAACGTTTCCACATGTAACTTCTTCACTACAGTTATTCATAAAAAAAAAATCTTTACTCAAACACGGTTAAGTGCTCAGCTTTGAGGCTGAGCTATGATACCATTTATTGAACGAAAGACACAAGAAAGAGGGATTGAATTGTGTTTTCTGATTGAGAAACTTTTTGCATGGCTACTCTAAAGTAAAGAAAGGAGAGTAGCCAAATGAAAACAGAGCAAAGAGACACAAACGATTTATCCTAGTACACTACCAATACGATAACTATGTAATGTCTCTTCAACCATAAGGATTTAATCTACTAGATCACTACGGAATCAAACTTACACTTGAACACCTACTAGTCACACTTATTATGTTCAATCTCCTTAACCTTCTAGCTTAGTATAGTCAAGCTATTGAGGAAGGCAACCACAACTCGACTTTGTTACAAACTAAAGGTTTTAGGCTTTTCTAAATTAGCTCGCTTAGGAGAGTGTTTACAAATATGTTACTTCAGAACTTTTTTTCAACACTAAAGTGAAAAGAATGATAATTAGCAAGAATACAGATGTGGTTCAACATGTTATGACCAATCCACATACGAATGTGTCCACACACTTGTCTATGTAGTAGAGTCCACTGATCAACAGTCTTATTATCCAACTTTGTTACATCAAACATAGATTGATGAAAGCTCTTCACATAAAGCAGATACTCCATCTTACTTTTATATAGGGCATAATTTAATCCATTCAGGGTCATCATAAAAATTGTATTGACTTCCATAATTTACCACAAGAGAACCAAAGTTATGATGCCAGTTGTTGGGACCAAAGCGCACAACAAAATCTCGTTAAATTAATTATTTCTTGTGGAGGAACCTGATCTCGTTAATTATTAACAATAGTCAATATGAAAGGTTTTGGGCTTTTCTAAATTAGCTTGCTTAGGAGACTGTTTACAAATATGTTACTTCAAAACTTTTTTTCAATACTAAACTGAAAAGAATGATAATTAGCAAGAATATAGATGTGCTTATAGCTTATATGTTTTTTGTCTTTTTCTTTGAGGGATGCACATCATTTTATAGATAACGATTAGGATTTATGGTTATTGTCTAGATTGTAAGAAATCAATATAATTCATGAAGTTTCATATCATATATTTTAGATTTATTTGTCATAGAAACTTTCCAAAACTAATCTTGTAATCAATTGAGCGTTTTCTGTTTAAAAAAGTTTGGAAGAAGAGGATGCGATGTTAGAGCATGTCTTACGATCCTCAGACAAGTAGCAGATTCAGGATGTCCGTCAAATGATATGCAAATGATTTGTCTTCTTATGGGCGTTGACTTTTATAAGAGCTTTGACTTCTTCAGAGTGTTAACTTTTTATGAGCGTTGACTTTCTTTAGAGGATACATAGTAACTCAGAGTCAAATGATCAGACGCTTGATGTGATTAATCAAAGGCAGAGTCAATCACGTGTTTGTCAAACTTAAGAATTCATTAAAGGCAAATGATCGAGTGCGAATTGTAGTCATTAGAGGCAGACGATCCACAACACATTTGAGTTCATTAGAGGCAATTGAACTACAACATTGCTTGCGTTTCTAGAGACAACAAAGACACATCATCACCTGCGTATCAAACTTAAAATAAATGGAGTCAAGCAAAGTTGTTTCTTTGTCTTTGTGTAGTTATCAGAGGATTCGACATAAGAATCTGTAAAATTCACTTGATCTAAGACCTGCATACTTAATCAAAATATTAGTGCATTAAACTATTCCCACAAAACTATTTTGTTATCATCAAAACAAGTGAGGAGCATATATCTTCAAACCAATTTGATTCTAACAATACCTTTAGAGATGATCTCGCGAGCTATCTTTTGATTTCATGGGATTAAGCCTCCATGGATCTTTCATCGGTCATTTGATAATTGAGGTAGTGGATCATACCATAATTTTTAGCCTTAGTTTCCTCGATATCATATTTCTTCTTCAAAGCATCCCATTAGCAGTATTGCTATAATGGTAGTAATCATATAGATCATCAACAAATCCATTAAGAACATAACTCTTACAAAGGTAATCATTATGTTCCCATTGAGTTGATTCAGTATATTTCTTATCTTTTTTTGTTTGTTCAACTATTTTTGAAACAATTGGAATGTCATCTTTTAGAACATTGACAACATTTTCATAGTTACGAAAAGTAGCATCTTTTGTTGTCATCGTTTGAAGTGACATCCTTCAAACTGAAATAGTTTATTTAAATCAGAAGCAGCGGAACTAGATCTAGTAATCTCTTCGGTTGACACGGCAGAGACAAACATCTTAAAACTGTTGTTTTTTAGTTTTTAAAATAATTTTCAGACACCGAAGATATGACTGAATTAATTCGCATATCACATCGCTCTTTTTAAGAAGTTTCACGGAATTGCCCAAAATTATGCAAGGTAGGCTATCAAACACGATGTCCCTAGGCTAAAATAGGCCAGTTAAAACAGTATTATTATTCTACTACACTGTAGAAAATTGTTCTTGAATTACAGCTTCAATATAACTATAACGGTCAGTCTAAAAATATGGTACTTAAGACCACTCATAAACCAAAGGGACTACAACACAAAACGGCTCTAAAATCAAAGGGACACTCATAAATCGAAGGGACTGCGACATAAAAGCTGCTAAAAAACTGAAAGGACAGTGGTGTTAGGACTACTCAAAAAAATTGGAGGGACGAAAAGGAATGGGGGAAATGACTCGTAAGTTCATTATGCAGAAGAGAGAAAAGAGATAAAATTTGAGAATTGCATCCAACTTTGTTGTACTTTACACAAGAGCTTGACATTTTCTATATAGTGATGGAAGCAATATCACATTCGTAAACTATTCAATGTAGGACTTTCATATTTATAGAGTTGAAAACTACTCAATGTATGAGAGCTTTCCAATATGAGACACTAACAATTTTTAAATTTACAATTTGGAGCTTTCTAAAGGGTGAGTTGATTTTGGATAAAAACGACCTTAAGCTTCTTTGGAGATCTTGTGCTCTCAATAACCATAAATGACATGAGTGATTATGGTTTTAGCATTGTAATTTGTGGGTTTAACTTTTTAGATATGGATTTCTAGAAACAACAACAAAAGGTTGACCATCAATTTGGGGATTTTTGAATAGAAGTATGGTTTTGTTTGAGTTTGGGGATTTTGATGTGATGAGTAGATCTAGAAGTTTATTTTTTAATTTGGGAATTTTGATTTTTAATTTTTCTTGGTTTTAGAAATAAGATGGTGAAAATGGTGATGAAGAAGGTGATTAAGGTTGTTCTCAATTTTTTAATTTTTTTTTAAAATTCAAATAAATAAATATAAAATATCAAAAAAATACTTATGTGACTTGTCATCTCAGTATTTTTTAATAAAAGTTAAAGAAAAAAAAAAGGTTAATTTAGAAAAATTTTAAGTGATAAATGATAGATGTTAAATAAAAAAAATATAATTGATCAAAATGTTATAAAAGACTAAAACTATAATTTTGCCTATAAAATACTAACTAATAATATTCAAATAAATCTTTTTTTTTTCTCTTTTAATGACAAAGAGGAAATTAAAATAGTGAAACACAATCTATAATATTTAAAATTTGATAAACCAACAAAATTAAAACATTGAGAAATAACAAATCCAAAATATAATTGGAAATACACCGCTGCACCAAAAAAATGTTAAAATATAATGAAAATTTTTAAGAGCAATAACAAACAAGTCATATGTTGCGTTAAGGATTAGTACGAAGTTTTTTAGCATTCATCTGTTGTTTTTTTCACCTTAAAAGTTATATATGTGTTAGAACATTCCTGAAATCAATGTCAACGATATTCTTCTTAACTGAAAGAGAAAAACATGAGTATCGTAACATTCTCAAGGTTTCTAGATATGAGGATAAAAAAGGCACATGATTGTTTCATGACTTGTATTTGCAGAAATTCGAAGAAGATTTGGAAAACAACGTGACTTTCTCAAACTCTAATTCCCAATTAAAAAGAGAAAAGTTTTAGGAAGAAGATGAACAAACTCTTTCGCCGCATCATATAGCCTCTTAATCAAAACTATAAAATACATGTTTTGCTACATCTGTGTAATATAATACACTTTTATATGCATTTGACGGAAATCACTAAAATGATACCTTTAAAAATTAACAGACTAATTTAAACTTTAAAAATAAATTAAACGACTAAAAAAATACTTAATTCTATCATGTTTTTTTGGTTAAAAATACACTTCCATATCAACGTCGGTTGACACAATCTGATACTAAATAATTCAATCTAAATTTTAAGATTTTTAGAATACAAATTGAAGGTTGTGGGGTAAGACAACTTTTTGTTTGTTTTAAAAAGATAAAATATGTAAAATGTGAGGTAGAGATATAAAAGGGTATACGATAAAAAATTTACTACATGTGGTGCACAATGGGCCACACCACAGTGTCTTTTGTTAAATGTGTAGTTCAAAGTACATAAATTTTGGATTGCTTGCGCCCTACATTCCAATCAAAATAATGTAAAGCTTAAAATGAAACACGATTATATACTATGATCGATTTTTTAAAACAAAATTCCCGTCTAGCTCAGTTGGTAGAGCGCAAGGCTCTTAACCTTGTGGTCGTAGGTGTCACTTTAAACAATGGCAACAAAAGATATTATTTTTAATGTTCTGAAGGATGACATTCTTACATGGGGACTTCGTGGTTGATAGTCTGCCTTGGACATTTTGGACAGTGCCGCGAAACGTCTTAAAGAGAGCGACATAGTCCGCGACTCAATCCAGTAATATTTTCGGTGGCATAAATTAATTTTTAAAAGTTTTTCGAAACTAAAAAATAACAGATAATTAAACATTTGCATTAATTGTAACTACAATGTTTAACCGGTGTCTATCAAATTTTGGTTACAATACATTACACAATTTATTTGTTTGATTGAGATGAAACCAAAATTAATTCAACTTTCTCACCAAATAAATTACCCAATTCGGTTAACAATACAATGGCTCTTTTTTGCACGCAAATTTTTCCCCTGACACACTCATTGTTTCACTACACTCTAATAAATTATAATAGAAACTTCAATTACGATTACAATTCACAATTTTTTAGATGAGTTCAAAATAGACTTGACGCTGAGCAATTTAAAACATGAAGTGGATTAAAAACTGAATTGTTAACGTTGCTAATTTTTCTACCATTTAAAAACAAAACAAAAAATAGAATTTTGTGCCACCATATACCAAAATGATAATTTACATAAACATATATTAAATGAGTTAAAGGAAAGAGAAAAGCACACAACGATTTTTACTCGTTTCAATATTTCGTTCTTGTATGTAGAATAAATTTAGTCTCAATTAATAATGAGTGTTATATTCTTACTTTATTATCAATTAGAAAGTTTACAAGATCTACCCGCATTTGTTACAAACTCATACACTAATCTCGTGTTTCCTAAACACTCTTAAACCACATTTCTTGAAACACCTTCCAAGATAATTTGAACCATTGTTTTCAAGAAGAAACACCCCTTCAATTCTTGCAAGATAACACTTAGAGAAAATCTCTCTCTAAAAACTAAATAAAATTCCTCTTCATAACCACAACATGATGTTGATCGATATCCCCACGATTGCTCATATCTAAAATAATCACCCCAACAAAAGATATCACATCTCTTGATGTTTCTCAAATAGCTTCATTTGCTAACATCACTTGAATAAGAAAAGTGTTTAACCTAAATTATCATCTTGAATGGAAGAAACTCTAGGAATAAGTGAAACTATTCTAAATGAAAATGAAACGAGATTAGTATATAAAGATGTTGGTCAAAGTACAATGTATCCAAACTAAAATTACCACATTTCCACTTTTTAACTATAAACAAACTGACAAAAACTTACTTTGCGAGTTTTGTGAATATAGTTATAGAGTTTGTGAATCAATTCTCACGTGTCTTAGAAATCTAGGATTTTGTATGTGTTTAGATTAACATTTGCAGATGTACTTTTAAATAAATTTTATTTTGCAAACGTACTTTTAACTAAAAATGAGTTTTGTCTAACGTGATTAATTATGTTTGAATTATGTCTTTAATCTTCGTTTGACAAATAAAGTTCGTTTAAATTATATTAGTCAAAAGTACGCTAAAATGTATATTTACTATAATGGACATAAATTTACAATATATAATATTTATATTTGTATGACTTAAATAATAATAATAATTTACTACAAACACAATAAGTTTCAATAGCAAATATATTAAACTAAGAATATATGAAATTTGATACATTCATAAAAAAATATATATTTGAATGTATGTGCAAAATAATTTACAATTTATATTTAATCCAATAAAAAATTAAAATGATAAATTTGTTTACTGCATTTAAATTTTTTTTTTAGACTGCGCATTTTAAATTATTGTATATTCGAAAAAAATGCCAAAAAGTAATGCATGTAATAACTAAAAAAAAAAGCATCATAATAACATAGCAATTGCAAAAAAATATTGCAATAATAATATGTTGCCATTGTTACTGCCATTGTTAATTTACGAAAAACTTGAGCAATCACAAACTAGCAAATGGATAGCGTAGATTGATGATTGGGGTATAATAGGAAAGTTTTATTCCAAACAGAAACGGCTAAAGAAAAAACAATCGTATAATTACTTCTGACACAACACATATTTACAATTATATTTAATTTTGCAAATGGATTTGAATAACTCATCAAACATGAAGTCAACATTCGTTTCCAGTTTCCAAAGTACGTTTATAGTCTCAAAACAGATAACTAAATTAACATGTTCTTCATGTTCTAAAAGAGTGTGAATCCACTTATATATCAACTATATATCATGAATGAATCGATTAATAATTTTTTTTTTAAATTGTGTTGGTCGATTCACAAAATATGAAACCATCAATAAAGACTTCAAGACTTCTATAAATCTGTGAGTTGATTTATAAAATTAAAAATTTAAGAATGACTTTTAATGAATTTCAAAATGTGTCAACTTGTTCTTATTATGCACTAAAGTTATAAATAATAACATATAATTTTTATATCGACTTTTTAAATTCAAATGTATTTATGAATGCTTGATAAATGGGTATACACAACAAGAAAACAAGCATTTGGTGAGGGCTTTTGCCCTCACAAAGGGGTATAATCAGCCACAAAGGTTGCTTTTGTGAGGACTTTTGGCAGCCACAAAGAAGCTGGTCACAAATTTTGTGAGGGCTTTTGCAGCCACAAAGTGCCAGAAACAGGTTGACATTTGTGAGGGCTTTTGCAGCCACAAAAGACAGACATTTGTGAGGGCTTTTGCAGCCACAAAAGTCTGCCTTTGTGAGGGCTTAGGCCGCCACAAAGGACAGACTGATTTTAAAATCAGCTTTTGTGAGGGCCCAGGCCGCCACAAATGGCCTCCAGATTAAAAAAAATAAAATTGTGAGGGCTTAGGCCGCCACAAAATATTACGTATATTAAAAAATTAATTTTTTTAAATTCAAAATTAATTCTATATTATAATTTTATATATAATAAATTAATATAAATATAAATTTAAAATTTAAATTTAAATTGTAATTAAATTAAAATTATAATTAAATTAAAATTATAATTAAATTTAAAATATAATATCATTATAAAATAAATTTAATATATAATAAACTAATCTGAATATAATTAAAAATTAAAATTAAATTTAAAATAAAATATTTAAATTATAATTATAATTAAAGATTAATTTAAATTACAAATAAAAAAAATTAAAATTAAAATTAAATTAAAATTTAAATAAAATTAAATATTAAAATAAAAATAAATATTATATATAAAAATATAATATTAATAATAATTAAATTAATTACCACAAAATCAAATAAAACATGCATTCCAAAATTAACAAATAATGTCTTACATACCCAAAATTTATAAATAATGTCTTACAAACGCAAAATTAAACACACAATAATTAACTAAGACAACATAATTAATATGTGTTCATACAACCCAAAAATAAATTATGAAATTATTCAGATGACATCAATCCTCATAATAATTCCTCTGATCAGCTCCACTCACACCATCATTATTTCCTGCCATGCCCGACGAAAGAAGTCCCTCAAAAGTATTATGAATTTGTGTTGGAGGAGACATCATGGTTTGAAATTGAATTTCATCTTCAATGGCACCACCACTAGTCGAATGAGGAGCCCTAGCTGGTTGAGGTTGATTTAAATCTGGTCTGATCAACCCAGCTGTTGGCATAGTTGGTCGGTATGCAGTTTGATGATCTGGTTGAGGTTGAGGAATTTGATGTGAAGAGGACGGAACATACGGATAATTATGAAAATATTGTTGTTGTTGAAACATTGGCGGCTGCTGCTGTACTTGCTGGAAGGCAGAGTTCGGAGGATCCTGGTGTTGCTGTTGGAAATTTGGAGGCGGTTGCTGCTGCTGGGAGTATTGAGAGTAATTTTGTTGCTGCTGGAATAGTGGTTGTTGAGGCAAGTATTGAGGCCGAGGCGGGAACTGCTGATGAAACACAGGAGGAAATGAAAATTGTTGTTGTTGAAATTGTTGTTGTTGCTGCTGAAACTGCTGCTGCTGCTCTTGAAACTTTTGTTTCCACTCCTCATTCAATTTATCAATTGCGGCTTGTATCAGCTGTTGTGTCTTTTCTTCTTGCTCACTTGCCCATTGCTTCTTTAACTGGTCAAGATCATTATCTATCGACGGACGATGAGATCGATCCGTACTAGCATAAGAAGAAGACGTCTCAGTCTGAATATAGCCGGTTGGACCTTTCTTAAAGGTTGATGATAAACTACCGGCACCCAGCACACGCCCTTTGTACTTGCCACCACTGATGTGCATAAAACTTGCGGTCTCATATTGTTTCCGCTGCACTGGACCAGCTCGCTGAGCAGGAGGAAGAGTAGCTTGATGATCATCCCATTCTTTCATGATTTGTTGAAGTTGTTCCTATATTAAAAATAAAAAAATAAAATAGTTAATAATTAATATATAATAATTTATAGGTCTAATTAATATATAACAATTAATATATAATAATTACCTGAATATTTTTTGATAATTCATCAGTATACTCATTTGTTTCAGGATTAACATGAAGATAGCGATGTATCTCAGCCTGAGTGACCTCCCTTCCAAGTTGCTTTTCCTAAAATATTAAATTAATGTCAAGTTTATAAGTTGGTGAAATGTGATGATTAATTGAATATAAATTAATAGATATATATTATAAATAATAATAAATTACCATATAATATTTAATTTCTCCAGCAGACATGGAACCTCCCTTATGAGTACTGGTACCCCTCTCAGATGCTCTATTAGTCTTTGCTTTTTCTCTCTTCTGTTTGTAAGCATCTGTGTTCCATTTCCTCCACAAAGCAGTCCAAACATTTTCACCAATCCAATTAGGCCGTTTTTCCTCCCCCTTATTACGTGCGTAAGCCAACATAGATGAGAGACGCTTTGAAAAGCGATGGTCAAATGAAGCCAAAACTGCGGCATCATGCTCTCTTTTCCAAGTGCATTTGGTCTGTTGTTTGTTGAAATTTAAAAAATATTAAAAATATAATTAGTAATTCAGTAAATTAATCAAATGTATAAATAAATAGTAATTAAATAAATTAATCTAATGACTTACTTTGAAACAATGTAAAAACTGATCAACTTCCCTAATTTGAGGTGTCTTATCCTCTTTTATCTCACCCCAAGACAACCATGGTTTTTTATATTTCTCTTGTATGACTTCAGCAATTGCCTTTGCAGATGATTTAAAAGGAAGATATCTTCAAAGTTTATATGCAAATTAAATATAAAAATAAATTAATAAAATTAATAATGTATTTACATTGCAATAATAATGAAATATTTAATCAATCATAGTTTACATACCCATCTCCTTCTGGAATGATGACAATGCGGTTGTAGCAATCAACACATCCGGGATCCATTATTTCGTCTAAGGTATAAGGCTCTACTGGGACCTCCGGATATAGAGGAATAGCTCCACCACTAGTACCAATGGACGGCATCGGCATGAGAGATGGGTCATTAACAACACGTTTAGCAACTTTTTTCTTACCACGTGATGTTTTGGATATTCCTCGTATTGCCGCCGTTCCTGTTCCTCCCGATCCATCCGAACCTCCTGATCCTCCTACTCCCGACACTGAAGCCATGTCTATATATATATATATCCATATCCATACATATATATAATATAATATATGTGTGTATACAATTAACATAAGATTAATTAATAATGAAATATACATAAATAAATTATAACACTGACATAAATAAAGAAATATATATAAAATATAAAAATATATATATAAGGTGTCGTTCATTTCAATTACAATATATAATATTATAGATATAGAAACACACATATATATATAATTAATTAATTGTCTTCGTCTTCGTCTTCGTCATCATCGTCGTCGTCATTTGATGAGTGAATTAAGTCATTGCCTTCATCATTCTCTAATTCATCTATTTCTTGTTCATCAACTTCTTCTCCAATGTGTGACTCATGACAAAGTTGACTAATAGTCTCATCTCCAATCACATGATCCAAATTTGACATTTCATCCATTTGAAATGCAACTTCTTCATTTTGACCTGCTTCAACTTCTTCGATTCCACTCGTTGGTCTTGTTTTGATTGCAGCACACCAACCTTGTTTGCTTCTGACAGTTGATGGATAAGGAACATAATAGACTTGTCTTACATTATGGGCCAGGGCAAATGGATCAAACCGTGGATATTTTTTGCTCATACGAATGTCTACAGTATTGGATATCAAATTTATTTTAGTTCCTCTGCTAGATGGATCAAACCACTTACAGTAAAACAACACCACTTTTTTCGCATAATCTAGGAACGTGTAGTCAATTTCGTAAATATGCTCAATTATGCCATAGAAATCTTCTACTACACCACTATCAGAGACACTTTTCATACAAACTCCACTATTAATTGTTTCTTTTCCTTCAGTCCAAGATTCAGTGTGAAATTTGTATCCATTGACGTAATAGGTGTGCCATTCTTTGAAACTTCTACTCGGGCCCATAGATAAGTGCCTTAAGTGGATGTTGATAGGAGTTTGTTCTTCGAGATGCACTTGTTGTTGAAACCATAATGGGAAATTTGAATGTATATCATCAGATGATTGTCCCGTATTTAAAAATGCCCTGATCGATGACCATATATATGGTGAATATCAATTTAATCATATAATTAAATATAATTAATATGAAGAGAAATTTGAAACGTACTCAATGTATGGTTTAACTTCGGTGCAGTTAATCAAAACGTGAACATGTGCCGCATTAAATACTTTGTCGCTTGGCCAGAAAATCGGAAAATCCCTACCAGCATGATGACCAGACAAGCAAAAAACTGATAAAGCATGTGGATGACGTATAACACTATCAGTAGCGTTTCTTCCGTTAACTGGTGACAACGTTTCGTTGTTGAAATAATGAGAACAAAAGTGTGTTGTTTCACGGTGAAGGTAAGATGAACAAATTGAGCCCTCAACTCTAGCTTTGTTTTTCACCGACCGTTTTGAATAACCCATGAACCTATAATATACAAAGAGATGTACAATAAGCTCCATGTATATATAAGTTGAAGTATATTGAAAATCAAGTATATGTATATATATATCACCTTTCAAATGGATACATCCATCTATACTGAACTGGTCCACCAAGCCTAGCTTCACTTGCAAGATGCACTGAGAGATGCTCCATGGAATCAAAAAACCCAGGAGGAAATACTTTCTCCAACTTACATAGAATGATCGGAATGTCATTTTCCATCTTGATGAGATCTTTATCATAGAGTGTTGAAGAACACAAATTCTTGAAATATTGACTCACTTCAATAAGTGGGTTCAATACATGTGTCGGTAAAGCACTAAAGGCAATAGGAAGTAAACACTCTAAAAATATATGACAATCATGACTTTTCATCCCATGCATCCTCCCATTTTCCACATCAGCACATCTTGCCAAATTAGAACAATAACCGTCAGGCGTCTTCAGCTCTTTGATCCAACGATAAACAGATTTGGCTTCATCAGTAGATAAAGTGTAATTCGCACGAGGTTTTAGGGTCTTGCCGTTTTGTTCCACCAACAACAAATCTGGTCGTCTGCAATATATACCTATGTCTTTTCTGGCTTTGTCATTATCTTTTGTTTTTCCTTTCACATTCATCACAGTATTAAATATGTTGTCAAAGAAATTTTTCTCAATATGCATTACATCGAGATTATGTCTCAAAAGATTATCTTTCCAATACGGTAGATCCCAAAAAATACATCTTTTTGTCCAATTGTGCCATTGTCCATAACCTTGTGGTTTACAGGCCACACCATTAACAACATGTACCTTTGGCATATCTTTTACTTTATTCCAAACTTGTTCTGATGTCAACTTAAGCGGTGGTCCTAGACTTTCTGCATAGCCCTTCATAAATGCAGCTTTGTTCCTTCTAAATGCATGATCAGCAGGTAAAAACCTACGATGCGAGTCAAACCACGATGCTTTCCCGCCAAATTTTAAAGTAAATGCTTTTGTATCTTCCATACAAATAGGACAAGCTAATTTACCATGGGTGCCCCATCCTGACAACATCCCATAAGCGGGGAAATCATTAATGGTCCACATCAATGCAGCTCTCATCATAAAATTTTCTCTCCGAGCAATATCATATGTCAAGACACCATTCCACAACCTCTTCAAATCGTCAATCAAAGGTTGTAAAAAAATATCAATACCAGTTGTAGGATTAGAAGGACCTGGTATCACAGCAGCTAAGAACATATAAGGTTTAGACATACACATATTAGGAGGAAGATTGTAAGGAGTAACAATAACCGGCCAACAAGAATAAGGAGTAGACGATGCTTGTATGTACGACGTAAATCCATCTGAGGATAATCCAAGTCTTACATTGCGTGGATCTGACGCAAAATCAGGATGCATTTGATCAAAGTGTTTCCATGCCTGACCATCAGACGGATGTCGCAACTCGCTTGAATTTCTTCTATTCTCATAATGCCACGTCATATTTCCTGCAGTTTGTATTGATGCAAACAATCTCTGCAATCTTGATACAATAGGTAGGTAAAACATTGCTTTCCTTGGAATTGATTTTCCCCTACTTACCCTAGAGTTATTCCTTTGGTGATACCTTGGTTGTTGACAAAATTTGCATTCAACTAAGTTAGCATCATTCATACCAAATTCATTGTCATAATACAACATGCAACCTTTAACACAACAATCAATCCTCTTGACACCTAATCCTAACTTTGACACTAACCGTTTCGCATCATAATAACTTTGCGGCAAACCATCTCTAACAGGTGTTGCATCTAGCATCATTTTAGTCATGAAATCCAAAGCTAAATCAGGAACATGAAATTGAGACTTTAGACCTAATAGTCTAATACACATTGATAACTTTGAGTTTGAAGAACCTTCAAACAACGGTTTATTTGTCTCTTTCAAAAGACCATAAAATCTCTGAGCTTCTTCATTGGGAAGTCCATCGGTATCGTCATATTGATCTTCATTGAATGACAAATTAACCCCAACAGCATCCGAGATCATATCATTCATCGCCTCAAAGTGTTGATAGTTATAATAATCTATACCTAACATGGTAGTACTACTTGAAGGACCTGTGTTATAATTCTCCATAGATGTACTAGTATTAGGCGCCGCTGGAGACTCTTCTCCATGATTAGTCCAAATCCAGTAGTTAGGCATAAATCCATCTGCATACAAATGCACTCTTATTTCATCTTCACTTTTAAACCGTCTACATCGACATAAACAACATGGACATCTCATTCCCCCTTCATCTTGGACAATTTGTTGCACTCTCGCAAAATTCAGAAAGTCTTCAACCTTGTTAGCAAAACGTTGTTTAAGACCCTTTCTTCCAGGAAAATTCCTATCGTACATCCAACTACGGTATAAATCCATATATATATATATATATATATATATATATATCTGTGTGTGTGTGTGTGTGTGTGTGTATATATATATGTATATGTTTATTCTAAAAATTAAATAAATATATAAATTATGTGCATATATATTTATATATATATCGATGTTTTATATATTAATTGCTTTATTTTTCAAAAGCATTATATATAAATTTTGACATATTTATATGTCAATTAGGGGAGCATGCATCTGCACACAATATAATATATTATTACCAATACAATAAATATATATAAACCGAAATAAAATTATATATATATATCAATACAATATAATATATTATTATCAATACAATACAATAATATATAATATATTATTATCAATATAATATATATATCAATACAATAAATTATATATATCAATACAATAAATATATATAAACCTATATAAAATTTTAAATGATGTTTTTTTAAAAATCAAGACTAATAATCAAGACTTATTTATAACAAAAAATAATAATATCATCAATTTTAATAATGTTTTTTTAAATAATAATTATATTAAAACTAATATATTTTAACCGTGGTTTGAAACTTTAATTTATCATATATTAATATGTAAACAACATCATTTCTATTTTTTTAAAAATAAATTTATAAAACTAATCTAAATATAAATATTACTAATCTATATTTTAAAAATAATATATATATTTACTAATCTAAATTTAAAATATATAAAATACTAACTTGATGCCGAGTAGCGTCTGACTTCAAGCTTTCACTCACGTACGATATGCTTGCAAGTCTTCGAAATAATTAACAAGCACTGTAAAAATAAAAATCAATAACATTAATTAGTTATATCAAATTAAAAAATAAAATTATAAAACTACATATATAATATAATTATACTTACCAAATTTAAATGAAGCTTAAGAGTAATTTTGTGTAGAGAGAAGGAGGAGAGAATGGTTAGAATGAGGTTGTAGAGAGAAGTTGGATGTGAAAAAATGAAGGAGGAGGGGAGAAAAATATATATAGATTCAGGTTGAGCATTTGTGGCGGCTAAAGCAGCCACAATGCCAACGGATATATTGATATTTGTGGCGGCCTGGGCGGCCAGAAAAGCCAACGGCTATAATGCCATTTGTGGCGGCCTTTGCCGCCAGAAAATCCAACGGTACAATCATTTGTGACGGCCTAAGCGGCCACAAACGCCAGCTGTATTGGGCCTCCTTTGTGGCGGCCTTTGCAACCACAAATGCCACGTGCGCATTCCTTTGTGGCGGCCTTTGCAGCCACAAATGCCACGTGCGCATTCCTTTGTGGCGGCCTTTGCAGCCACAAATGCCACTGGTCCCGTCTGCCTTTGTGACGGATTTGGCCCTCACAAAATTGATTTTTTGTGGCTGTAAAAGCCCTCACAAAATCCTTAAATATTTAACTGGATTTTGTGGCTGCCTAAGCCCTCACAAAATCACAATGTTAAATATACGATCAGCCACAAAAATTTGTGAGGGCTTTTTTGTGAGGGCTTAGGCAGCCACAAAATCAAGTTAAATATTTAAAAATTTGTGAGGGCTTTTTCAGCCACAAATAAAGACCAATTTCAATTTTGACATTTGTGAGGGCTTTTTCGGTCACTAATTTGTGAGAGTTTTATTCGGCCACAAAATATTTATAAAGTTGGCCACAAAATGGTGTTTTTCTTGTAGTGAATTATCTAATTAGAGATCTAATTAGTCTTATCACATAATTTAATCATTCATCAATTAAGGATTTTAATTGATAAATAAACAATATAATTAAATAAAGATACATGCCCATAAAATAATATTGGAATATAATAGTTAATTAAAATATTAATAAAATATTCCAACAATCTCTCACTTGGACAATATATCTTGATAATTATATTAGAATTCTTTATGCTTGTATCCAAATGCTATTTATTTTAAGATTTTCCATTTACAATATGGTGTACCGCATACATCAATAATGAGATCACTGCGGCTGTTGTTACTGACGTATAACGTGACTAAATCCCGATGACTACCACACTAATGCACTTGATGACACATATCAATATGGATGAGTGACATAAATTTTTTATACAATGTTATCTCTATATCATACTTATTTTCAATTGATCCAAGTGAAGTCTTTATTGAGATCAAACTAAACTTTATTGATCCAAGTGAAGTCTTTATTGATCCAATTGATCTCCAAGTGCGAATTCAATGTTTGCATACACGATCTATAACTGGTTATAATGATAATAATAACCTTTAAACTTTATTTTTGTAGAAAATTATAAAATAAAATATGTATCAATTTCAAAACTAAAGTATAGAACATAAAAGACGAGAGACTCCCATTGATCTAAAGCATCCTTAATAACGAAAAATCATATGAAAGACCTTAGTTTGTCAAACTGTTTATTATTAGGTCAACTAGCATACAGTTTATCTCTATATGTTATATTTTTTAACAAAAATTACATATATGTCAATACACTTTATAAAAGTTTGTTGAAGCAATATGTGATTGACTTTTGGCTTAATATAACTTAAGTAGTCTTTCAATAAATCAACCTTTTCTTGAGTTAAGGTGTCCACTTTATGCTGACATAAAAAAAATATCAGAGTTGAACATGCGAATGATCTACAAATTGTTAAGATCTTTGATTTATGAACATAAACTTTAGTATTCTCTATAACTAATCTTTGTAAACAATTTAAACATAAATTAATCAAGTATCCACAAATTGATCATATGTTATATATACTATTTCCAAATGCACATAAATAAGATGATGCATAAGACTCCCAATAACTAAAGAATAAAAAACACTTAATTTATTGAATTTCCATAACTTTTATTGGAGAAAATTTGAGACTAAAATAGTCTCTTTTTAGTGATTGAGATATCTCTTAGTTTATAATCTTTCATATTTGAATTTACTTGTAACTTTATTGATATAGTTTTTTTTTTGTTTGTGATATAATCCAATGATACCTTGAGAATGATTTCTAAGCACCACAATGCATAATATAGAATAAGCATCCCTGAGATATTTCATTGCTAAACTTCTATTATAGATATATTGGTTTCATGCAACAAACAAATATCATTGTTACTAAATATAATAAATATTGGGTGAACTCATGCTCCAAGTGGAATCCACTAATTATTTATTTATTTATTTATTATTATTAATACTAAAGAAAAGAAAGAAAAAAAAGGGAACAATTTTGGGCTAGGCCCATGACAAGAAGGAAAAAAAAAAGGGATTTTGAAATCCCTAAGAAAAGAAAAGAAAAGAAAAAGAGCACCACACACAATAGAAAGAACAAGAGAAAAAGGGTGACCACATAACATATAGGACAATAAGAAAATGGCTTTTGGTGATAATAGGTGTGTAGCAAATATGTTCTGTTTGATCTATAATTTTAATATGTTATTTCTACCGTTGAGTTTGTTCTTTTAATATACAATTTAATAATGTTACATTCCCTGATAGTTACTTTAGAATATCCACTTTAGTGAAATGTTTTTGTTATTTGTTTGGTTTCCACTCCTTGGTGATGACTATTGTCGATCGATTTTTCCTAATGTTACTAGGAAAACTCTGATGTACATATTAATTATAATAGTGAAAGGTTTTACTAAATTAGGTCATGTGGTTTTCATTCTCTCATTTTGTGGAAAATTTTCCAAGTTAAAAATTGTATTTGTCTGATATTTAATTTTCTACCAATTGTTGTTGCTATGTGGAATTATATTTTCTGTTTGGCTATTTATTTTTATAGGTGGGGGAAAATATTATGTATTATTGAAATAGTTATCTTTGGTATTTCCAAATAAAGTGATATAAGAGTTTGGTTGGTTTGGTTTTTGCATTTAAATGGAGGAAGAAAACAAAGGTCTCAATATGATTAAGCTCAACTATTTTAATTACACACTTTGGAAGACTCTCACAGAAGACATGCTATATAGTAAAGATTTTTATGATACCATTGAGGGTGACATTGCTAAACCCAAAGATAAATCTGAAGTTGACTATAAAAAGATGAAAATAAAGGCAATGACCTTGATCAGATAGTGGTTGGATATGAGTGTATATCCTCATGTTGAAATTGGAATATATGCTAACGAGATGTGAGAGAAATTAAAAGATTTGTATGAACGAAAGAAGGTGCAACAACTGTGATTTTGCAAATGCAGGGCCAAGCCAGTCAAACAAAAACAACGAAGGAGGTGAGTTTTGAAATCATGTTAATAGTATAATATAAGTAATAAGAACACACAACAATCATAATAGATTGTATCATAATCATATTACGATATATCAAAATATTTAAGTAAATAGTATCATATTATAACATCAAATTCACTCAAGTAAAATAATCATCGCATTATAATATGCATCAAATCATCTAAGAGTAATTATAATTACTTTTGAAACACATCAATCACAACGAAACAATCACAAGGAAATGCAATGCTATGCATGAGCTTAGACTCTACTTCACAATGTGGTACCATTATAACTCTGAAGTGTTTGGTTAGGAGGCTTGATACTATGTCATCATCTCGGTGGACGGACAATTCAAATTGGCTCTGACCTCATAGATCCCCTCAACTCAACCCGAGACACATAAACGCGACAGTCGAGGTAAACGTGTGTTGCGTGGTAGCTCCCGACATTTGGAGTGCTACCTCCAAGTCACCTAGGAATTCCCCACCCAAATACCTCCAAGGTCTAACAGTTTTGCCTTAAGGCTCAACAGTAGACCGCCACGATCAGGCTCATTCAGTTGTACTTCCCTGAAATCACTAGGCTTGTCAAGCCCTACCTATATGATGACAAAATAATCTCCACTTCACAAATTCTCAATATTTATTTTCTCCCATCGTTGGTCTATGGTACTCCATTAAGACTTTCATCTCAAACACAAATTAGAATCACAATATTCTCATCACAATTTATAACATCACTATCATTAATTACATGTCATCACATATACTCGTCACAATCTTATAACATCAATCTCATCAATCATACATCATCACATAGACTTATCACAAATTTATAACATCATTATTATTAATTATACATCATCATAATCACATAAAACTTATCAAAATGCATCCACCTTTTATTATCACATCACCTAAACATGTCTAATCAAACATATTCATAAAATTCATTTGACATCCAATATCACAATAATATCAAATATCACACATTTAACGATAATAAATCAAATATCACAATAATATCAAATACCACACATTTAACGAATCAATCAACACCTTATAAGTATTTCTATTCTATATTTTAATCTCACAATTTATATTTTGCATATTAATTAATTTATCACTCAAAGGGCTATTGCCGTACGTAGCGATCTCCGGATGAATCATTGGGAAATACGGTTTTCCTGTTCATCTCACAATATATTATACTCATGAATTCAAACGCTCTCCCACCCCTTACCTTATTTCGACGTTTTCACCTATGAATACGATTCCACGACCAAATCGTCTTTGTTCTTGACTATTTGTCCTTCAATCGATCTAACTCGATAGTTTATGGGTAAACGTCAAAAATAAATTATGAGAAGGTATTCTAAAAAACTAAATTCGAAAATCGGTCAAGGAAAATTACCATAAATCAGAAAACCAATTAGTGGATAATATAACCACTTTTCACACGGTCGTTGTGGCGTTGGTTTCACTCAAATCAAACTTACGGTGAAGAAGAACGGTGCAAAATAACGAATTCTACAAACAGAGAAGTCGGGTATTTCAGTGAGAAATTGAGGTTGTTAAAAATATGAAAAATCGTGTTTAATTGACTAACTAAATATAAGAAACAACATACTCAAATTTGGGGAAAACAGATAAATTTTCTAGGACAGTTATCGATCACTGGTGTCAATTTTGTATTTTTTTTTTCCTCCAAGTGTGGCTGGTTCTTCTTCTCCAAGTGCGGGGCTGCTATTCAGCTTTTGAATTGTAGCCTATTTGGGTTATATTTGACCTTTTATATATATTAGTTATTATTAATCTAACTCATTTCACCCCATTTAATTATTATTATTATTATTATTATTATTATTACTATTATTTTTATTTTTCTAAAATAAAATTAATAATTATTTAATCTCATTTTTAATATCCCTCCAATTTTACAATTATTACTAATAATTTATAAATTAGAGTAATTAAAATAATCAATATAAAAAAAACATATTACTAATAATTAAAATTCTCACATTCAAAATAATCTCTACAATTATACTTATTTCTCAAATACTCACATTATAATAATACCATCAATTTAGAAAATAGTCAAAATTATAAAATAAATAAATATCACATCAATATTTTATATTAATTATTAAATCATAATAAATATATATAAAATTACAATACCATAACAAGTATTTAAAAATAAAAAACTCAAACACAATATTACTAATATTTAAAGATAATTATTTATAAAGTAAATAATTAAAATACGAGATACTTAAAAATAATTAAAATATAAATACGTGCACACTTTACAAATAATCAAACATACAAAAAAATATCACATTGATTACCAACTCACATATACACTTAAAATCGCATAAAATCTTATTCTTTAAAATAATACACTAAAATACTATTATTTTTAGAAAAATATATAAAATATAATATTTATTATTTATATCGCTTATAAAACTTGCACATCATAGAAAGCACCCATATAACGAAAATTATCCCAAAATTTATCAACATATATTAAAAGTAATTTTAACATCAAATTAATTATTTGAAATCCTATTTAATTAATAAATTAGTTTATTATAAAATTTGGAGTGTTACATGTTGAATGTAGAGGCTATAAGAAAGGAAATTTGTTTTATTGGTCATTCATCAAAGTCAGAAGCACTAGTTACAAAGTCACTGAGGAGAAGTAAATCGAGACACTTCCATAGACGCGACAACTCTGAAATCGTAGCAAGTCGATGACTAGAGAAAAAGTGATATGCTATAATTGTGGCAAAGCAGGTCACATTTAAAAATTGCAGGTTCTTTAAGAGAGATCAATCAAGGAAAGGAGATGAAGGCAAAAAAAAATGATAAACATACAACAACAGTTGCATCTGTTAGTGATGTCTACATTGTTTGTGATGATAATTCCTTAAAACTTGCATGTCATGTTTCAACTTGGATTATTGATTCAGGTGCCTCATATCACGTTACTCCCTAGACATGATTTCTTCTCATCTTACAGTGTTGGTAATTTTGGGACAGTAAAAATGGAAGACGAATGAGTATGTAAAATTATCGGTGTGAGAGATGTTTGGGTTGAAACTGGGATTGGTTGCAAGCTTTAATTGAAGAATGTTAGACATATTGTTGATATTTGTATCAATTTGATTTTAGTGAAAGCCTTGGATGTTGGAAGTTATCATACTTACTTTGGTGGTGGTGATATATATAAAATCATCAAAGGGTATGTAGCGATTGCAAAGGAGAAAAGTGTCACTTCTCTCTACATGATGCCTACGAAGCTAAGCAAGGAAGAAGTAATGCAATTGAAGATGCCTCTTCTGATATATGACATATGCGCCTTGGCCACTAGAGAGAGAAATGACTCAACATACTTGCAAAGAAATACTTTGTTCTTGTGATATATATATTTTATCAAATTTTAAGTTTATAACATACCATTTAATGAAATAATCTCACTTTTAATCAACTAATTTTTAATATAAGTCTAGTATTTCAAAATACAATAGTGCACTTTAACCTTGTTACATCGGTTCCTATGTACATGTTAGATCGGTTACTTGTCCGATCTAACATCAAGCATTGTAATAAATAGTTAACTATAAAATCGGCTAAAATAACAGATGTATCAAATCAAAATTCACAATTGATTTATTAGATCAGATAAATTTGAACAAATATAACAAGTCAAATTCAAAATTGATTTATTAGGTCGGTTTAATTTGAACCAATATAATAAGTCAAATTCAAATTTGATTTATTATATTGATGAGTCAACCAATTTAAATAATTAACTCTCTAAATTTTTTTTCTTCATAACTTTGATTCCTGTCATATACATAATCAAAGTTTCACATATTACCATATTAACTATAATTTTTCATTCAACCATAAAATACAAAACTTCATACGAAGCTTTACATTTAAAAATCAATGATAATGAGTCATAAAAATCTTACAAAATCAGAGTTATCAAATTCAGAGCTACATAATCATCACTACTTGTTAAAAAAAATACATAATCTTCTATTAGCAGTATAAAGATACTAAAATGATACAAGTGTTTCAAGCATTTTCAATTAGTTCAAGAATCAACCTTAGAATGTAATCCAAAATATTTTTGAATCCCCACATGTAACACCCCGTTTTTCAAAGCGAGGGTATATTTTTTTTTTAAAAGAAATTAAACTAAAACAGAGGAATAAACGAGGAAATGCCTTTGGATAAATAATTGAGTCATTATTATTTACAAGCAGCGGAAAAGTTTCTCCAATTATAAATCCAAAACATTTACACAACAACAAATGGTACATGGAACCCATTCAAATAAGATGTCAAACTGACAATATTAGTATAAGTACAGTTTTCCAAACTAAAAATATTCCAATCCAAAAAGAAGGACGCCTAGTCCCTATACATCATCCTAATCTGATCATCCTACCAAAAAGCTATACACCCTGGGTGATCTCCACGCGCCCCGTGAGATTCTCCTAACGTAACTGCAGTCAAGCCTTCCCATCTCCATTCCCGTCCGTAGGGTACGAACCGGTAGGACCGTCCCGACTCTCATCTGAGGGCAAGGCCCAGATTTCCACAATAATTGTAAAGGGTCACCAACCAAAAAATAACAGTTAACACATAGCAATTAAGTTTTTAAATGCTCAAAATAACTTTTCAACTAAGCATGCACCTTATCAGGATTTCCAATATGCGGAAAGTTCATACTATACTTTGCCAATTAAAAATGAAAGTAAAATGAAGTTCTCAATCTCCTAATTAACACATACAATCAAGACATGGATAAGTTGATGAGTAATCAATCATCTAACTCAAACTGAGGATTTTCACTGAGCTAATCGATTGGGAAATCGATTGGGATGAAGGTTTTTAATGAAAACAGAATCCTGAGCTGAATCAATCGATTTGGCAATCGATTGAGTGAGTACTGAGCTCCCAGGTTTTAAGCCAATCGATTTCCAAATCGATTTGGTCGAATATGGATGAGTCCCTGACTTAAGGCCCAATCGATTGGGCAATCGATTTCGTAAAGGATTTTCGAAAACTGATTACAAAATCGATTGGCTAATCGATTTTGTCCATTTGGCCAAGCCCCTGACTTCCATCCAATCGATTGGGAAATCGATTTCCCTGATCATTTTTCCAAAAATTTATGAATTAACTCAAGTCATTTCTAATCAAGTCCACAACCTAACACTTAGCAATTCCTACGCGATTACCACGACAAATGGGATTTCGAAAACCATCATACTTACACACAATAATTAACACATAACACTTAGCACCTTCAACGCGATTACCACGATAAATCAAAATTCAAAACACTCAAACATAGACTCGAATCAAACACGACTCGCGTGCCAAGCACCCTAATGCAATGCGTATATGCCAAAATGCATGGACTCGGAATTCTAAACCAAACCCCTCCTCGAAGGGCCGTAAATCATAATTGTACCGCCTATCGCAGGCCAAAGTACCAATTACCGAGGTGCCTCCTATCACGGACTGATTTATCTTAATGATTTTAAAAAAAAAAACGTTAAGCAAACAGACATATCAAGAGATTCCCCATTCTTAATATACTTTTGACTTAAACGATTTCCACACAAAACATTCAGTAAATGAGACATTAAGAGATTCCCCATTCTTAATACTCATTTACTGAAGTGATTTTCAAAACAAACATTAAGTAACCGAGACATTAAGAGATTCCCCATTCTTAATACTCATTTACTGAAGTGATTTTCAAAACAAACATTAAGTAACCGAGACATTAAGAGATTCCCCATTCTTAATACTCATTTACTGAAGTGATTTTCAAAACAAACATTAAGTAACCGAGACATTAAGAGATTCCCCATTCTTAATACTCATTTACTGAAGTGATTTTCAAAACAAACATTAAGTAACCGAGACATTAAGAGATTCCCCATTCTTAATACTCATTTACTGAAGTGATTTTCAAAACAAACATTAAGTAACCGAGACATTAAGAGATTCCCCATTCTTAATACTCATTTACTGAAGTGATTTTCAAAACAAACATTAAGTAACCGAGACATTAAGAGATTCCCCATTCTTAATACTCATTTACTGAAGTGATTTTCAAAACAAACATTAAGTAACCGAGACATTAAGAGATTCCCCATTCTTAATACTCATTTACTGAAGTGATTTTCAAAACAAACATTAAGTAACCGAGACATTAAGAGATTCCCCATTCTTAATACTCATTTACCGAAACGATTTTCAAAAACGATAGTTAAGTAACCGAGACATTAAGAGATTCCCCATTCTTAATACTCATTTACCGAAACGATTTTCAAAAACGATAGTTAAGTAACCGAGACATTAAGAGATTCCCCATTCTTAATACTCATTTACCGAAACGATTTTCAAAAACGATAGTTAAGTAACCGAGACATTAAGAGATTCCCCATTCTTAATACTCATTTACCGAAACGATTTTCAAAAACGATAGTTAAGTAACCGAGACATTAAGAGATTCCCCATTCTTAAGCTTCAACGTGGTTCTCCGGTACCGCAAGTAAAGCCGGTAAAATCTTCGCTCGCAACGTCGCCTCCAAATTGGTCCCCTAGCATCGTGGCGTGGTAGTGAGCAACTTTCCCTTCTAACTCTTCGCGAAATGAAGCTTGGATCTAGAAGAAATGGAAGGGTTTGTGTTTGGATCTCAAATACCGTTTTTCTTCGTTTTCGAATCAAGGAGGAAGAGTGGAGTTGCGAAATCCTTGTTCTAACTCTCACCCAACCTTGGGTTACTAGTTTTGAAGAAAAGAAAGCGACGAAAATGAAAACGGGAGAAGGAGGAAAAATGGGTCACGGTTGATCAGAGGAAGAAGATGGAAAATTCGAATTTTCCTTCCTTTCTTTTTCTTTCCTTTGTTTTTCCTTTCTTCCTTTTTCCTTCTTTCCTTTATATACTCTTTTCTTTTCCTTTTCCTTCCTTCTAGTTTTCCTTTCTTTTTCCCCCCAAACAAACACATATATACATAATAAATATAACTTAACAAATATCTCAAAATATCTAGATATTTGTTAAATTACCGTTTCACCCGTAACGCATTAAATTCTCCGTACAGGATTCACCGCAGTTAATTCAATTTATTTATCGACGAGAAGTTCTAATCGGCAACAAAATATCTTTTTGATTATAAAAACTCCAAATTATTATTAACTTTGGCTAAAAAGCCTCCGAGTCAAAATCCAAAATACACCAAAAATACATAAAGGGTACTTTAAAATTATGGGTCTTACACCACACCTCGACCAACAACACGAACACGACCAGGGTACTTAGGTTTCTCAGTGGCCTCCGTCAAGATATGTTTACGTTCATATGGAACAAATGTTCCTTGAGACGTTTGTTCAACCAATGAATCCTACAAGATATAATTTATAGATACAATCACTATAAAATAGAAGAACATTACTTACAATTATTTCTAGTTAACAGGTTCATAGGCACATCAGAAATAACACGGCCATATAAATTAGGTTCTAAGGCATATAAATCAGATTCTAAAAAAATTTACATAATTATTTTAGAATTAAAAAGCTACCCTCAAGTTATGTAAGGTTTAAATACTACATGAAAATTGACTTCTAGTGACAGACAAAGTTTGCCACTAAAAGTCACATGTTATTGGTAAAAGTCAAGAATATTTTGAGTGATACTCGGATCCACTGTCAACTTTAAGGGTGCGTTTTGTTATGTTTTTAAGACTATCACTACATGTTTTTAATTTCTACCTACCATGATGATTGTCACTAAAAAGCAAATAAATAGAAATTAAGAATTTATCTATTCCTACGGTACTGTCTATCACTAAAACTTATTATTATTTATTAAATTTATTTTATTTTATCTCACTTCTAATTGTAATTTTAAAGCAATGCGATCACAACGTACACAATTTTAGTTATAACAAAAACAATGCAAAGCAAGACAAAATCTGCACTAAGTAGATTTCGACTGATTATAAAAATTGACTCAATTTTATTTAATGAAATCAATATGTTAAACATTTAATTTTAGTATAGCCACGTACATTTCCCTGCAATGACAATATGGTATTCTAATTGCAGATAACCAAGACACAACATACTTAAAAACTCAAATAAGTGCAAAAACATCTTTAATCTGATGTATTTTCGAAAATTGGTACGAAGAGTGGTTCCATATCGCATTTCATCGTGAATCTCATCATTTGCAACCAGTTTGATATAAAATAAAATAAAAAAAGGCAAGAAATTTCATCAAAACATTATATGAATCAAACAAACTAATTTAACAATGTATATGTAAGAAAAATAAACCTACCAGAGGGAGATCTACTATTGCATCCTCAAGAAAAACGGCATCAGTGTCAACTGACACTTTTCATTAGTGGCATATGCAACTTTAATTTCCTGCATTATGACAATAGCCAAACTCCAATGATTAAAACTTCACGAAAGCTAAAGACATTCCTTATCTATTGGCTAACATCTAGTATCCAGTATCTGCTAACATGAATTAACTTCTACATAGGCCTAACAAACATACTAGTAACAAACAACCGTAAAGAAAACATACTAGATTGTCAATGTGGTTGCTCCAATATTTATTCAAAATATGTAAAAAAAAATATTACCATATTGAAGCTTCTAATAACAATATCAATCTCATTTTTCACTAGCGAATTGATGTTTTATACTTTCCAACTCTAAAATCTAGAAAAATATCAAACTTTTGGAGGTTGAGAGAGCATAGCCGATAACTACTAGACCACCCTCAATGCAGTCTAAAATTATACAAACTATATTAAGCATAATACTATATAAACCATATGTTGTTTTTTGAAACGCACTATACAAGCCATAATGAATAGTTGAATCTATGAATAATTGTTTACTTACTGTATGAAATGTAAAGAAGTGGGAAGATAGGAGAGGTAGCATTAAAGTTGGAAGTGAGTAAATTGTAAGGTCGAGTCAGTTGGAATTATTTATATGTTGTCATGTTGAAACTCAGTTTTAATAATAAATGGGTGGATTGGATCTATATGTATGTATGCACTATTCAATTCTATGTTACTATGAATCACAATGAGGTAGGACTTGTGGTACGAGGTAGGGGTTGAGACAAGGGAACCCGCTTTCCTCTTATTTGTATATTTTATGCATAAAGGTTAACCTCTTTACTCTAAAGAGAAGAAGATAAGTGGTCGTATACATGGCTTTATGGTATGTATGCATGCACCAATAATATGTCATTTGTTATTTGTGATGATAGCTTTTTGAGTATGACATCTACATCAAGTGAGTTTCAAGCATTGAAGCATGTCCTAAATAGGTACGAAAAAGCCTTGAGACATTTCATTAATATGAAAAAGTCCAAAATCATTTTTAGTGGCAATGTAGCTATAGTTGAGAAATCTGCAATGACATACATGGGCTATATTAGATGCCAAAAACAAAAAGCTATGAGATGATGAAATTGGAGAGGCACATACAATAATGCAGATTGGAAAAATGCAGTAGTGGGAAAAATGCAGTAGAGCAGAAGTGCATAGTTTAGGAGCAGTAACTTTCAAGTTTTGATTTTGGGATGACGAATTGGTCCCCGTCTGATATAGGGGTGATAAAGTGTAACAAATGCAGATTTTTTTCCAACAAATAGGGAACTAGGACAATTCCTTATCTATTGGTTAATTGATGTTAATTCATATGCATTATGATAAAAATATAGTAAAGAAAAGTTAAGGAGAACAATACTTTCAGTAGTTTGATAACTGGAGTTTACCTCAAGCCATCTATTGGCTCTCATGTACCTTCGCTGGAATCACAACACAATCAACGCAAATGCTAGTGGACATGGCTCCACACCCAGAATACAAATCTAATAATGTCCACTCTTCCTTATCAGAACTTTTATGTTGACACTTCCCTTCATTGGCAACATTACTATCAGCAACACAACCATTATAACCAAATTCACATGAAATTGTAGATGTTGAATTACTTTCTAATTCGGGCTGGTTAACAATCAAAGCAAACCACAATCAACTTGAAAAACTCAACAATGTGGCATGCATAAACTTTTCATAAATCATTATATATAAATAATGAAATCGGTACCGTTTACAATCTTTGAAAAGGTTAAGGCACAATGTACTTCATATCATAATACAAATCACAAAAAAGAATTTTCTTCTTGTACCCATCCGCAGTTACAAAATTATAAATACATTCAAGCTATTAATTAATGCAAAAACAATCATAAATTACACAAACTAAATAACAACAAATAAACAAAAAACCTACATTTGGAGCAATTTGCACAATTTTATCTTTGGAAACAATACAATCAAGAGAATTTTCATCTTTAACATCAGATATAAACAACCTCTTCTTATCAACAAGATTACCATGATCCTTAATAACCTGCACAAACATTTCAAATCTCCAAATTTAAAAATTCCATAAACATTCCACTAAATATATAAAACACAAAGAACAAAATCAAGATTTTCATTGTGTCTTCAGCTCTATAAAATCACTGAGTAGTGAAATACTGCTCCTTATCAGGAGTTTCAAACATTTCAACAATCGTTTCTATACAATCAGCTTTGCCATCTTCAACCTAAACAAAATGGCATTCAACAAATCATTCTCAACATATAAACATATCCACAAGAATCTTCCATCACATTTTATCTGTATAAGAAAACACTCAGAAAACTTCAAAAAAATAAAATAAAAAAACATCTCTATATATATATAGAAATAATAATTAGAGAACCATAGCAAAATCAGAGAATATAATTAGAGAACCATAAAAAAATCATGGATACAAATTTTCAATAGTTCAATAACTTGTATTAAAAATTGTGTATCTCTACTTCTTAATTGGTTTTTAAGTTACGTTCAAATACACATGTTTCTGGTGCAGTAGGGTACATCAAATATTTTCATCCTACATGGTCACCTGATGTTATCCGTTCAGCTCTAATGACAACAGGTAATTGAAATATGTAGTTTCACACCTCAATCAAAATGTGCATGCATTAAGAAAACTAAACTTATCCCCTTCTTAGTTTAATTAATATTTGAAAATAGTTGTCTTTTACAAAGTTGAATCTTTATTATAAACATGTGAGGAGTTTAAATTACACTTCTCTTTCCTTTTATATTAAAATATGTATTCTCTTGAAAAATAAGTACATTTATACTTCACTTTATTTTAAATTTTTAATACATTCAAACTTTTATGTTTGTTTTGTCAATTTTTATTGTCAGTATTATTAGTGTATAGTACTGAACTCATTTTGTCAACTAAAAAAATTATAAAACAATAAAAAAAAAATTAGATAAAACTTAAAGTTAATAAATTTAAAATTAATTTATTTTTAAAGTTATAAATAAATAATAAAGTACATAGTTTGGTACAAGTGATACTAACAATTGTAGATTAAGAAGATTTTTGAAGGATTTTTCAAAATTTTCTACTACTTTGAGGTCAATATAGTTTACTTAGTATATCTTAAGCTAATATAAAAAAGAAAACATTGTGTATGACTTGTGTTGCAGCGAAGCAGATGAGTCCCACTTATAATCAAGATGCATAATTTGCTTACGGAGCAGGCCAAATTGACCCTGCTAAGGCTGTGAATCCCGACTTGGTATATGATGCCACAAAAATAGACTACATAAGCTTTTTATGTGGACTAGGCTACAGCCAGTCAGTTTTACAGCTAATCACAGAGGATGTCATTAGTTGCTTCGACACTGTATCAGCAAGGGATTTCAATTATCCATCATTTGCTCTCAAAGCTCCACGCCCCAAACATCACCTAAGTGGAAGCTTTAAAAGGACTGTTTCAAATGTTGGATTACCGATGTCGATATATAGAGCAATTGTGACAGTACCTAAAGGACTCACTGTTTCAGTAAACCCCAGTGTTTTGTCGTTCAGTTCAGTGGGAGAAAAAAAAACATATTTTCTCACCATAGAAGGAAAACTAAAGAAGTCTATCAACTCGGCTTCTTTAGTTTGGGATGATGGAAATTTTCAAGTAAGGAGTCCAATTATTATTTTTGATGAACGAGCAGAGAAAGGCGAGAGTACAAAATTATATTGTATAAATTTTATTTATATTGTAATTTTTAATTTACTATTTTATATCATTATTGAATAAATGGTATTCTTTGTTCAAAAGAAGTATTGTACATTATTATTGAATAAATTGTATTCTTTGTTCAAAAGAAATATTGTACGTTTGTTACAAAAATAAAATTTCATATTGTTCTTTGAATCATGATATGGCTCGTAATATTTCATTAGGCTCACATATAATATTGCAAACAGAGCCACAAAATATAAACGACAAACAAAATAAGTTATTAAAAGAGTGTTGGTTTTAATGTTTTTTTTTTTGTCATGATTGAGTTGTGCATATTAAGCCCATATCCTGTGTTGGACTCTGTTTCTTGGTTTTAAAGCAAAAATTGTGGTATAATATTTTGTTGTTGGTTCAATAATCCGATTGAAACTGAACATAGTGAGAAGAAGATGGAAGCACAGGTGGTTGGCTTGATTTGAAGGAAGTTATTTCTTTTAGTTTTGGGTTAGTGTAGATTAAGTGTCTAGTTGGGTATATGTTATTAAATATTACTGGAAATAAAATTTTTTTTTTGGTTCAATAATCCGATTGAAACTGAACATAGTGAGAAGAAGATGGAAGCACAGGTGGTTGGCTTGATTTGAAGGAAGTTATTTCTTTTAGTTTTGGGTTAGTGTAGATTAAGTGTCTAGTTGGGTATATGTTATTAAATATTACTGGAAATAAAATAATGAGAGAGGAGTGTGATATTTCACTTCTTTGTACTTCTGAAAGTAAGTTCAATATATTATGGTGCTTACATAACAGAATATTAGCATCATGGTGAATTTCACTTTTTCAAAGACAAAATATGATATCTAAGATATTGAGAAAGATTATATCTATCATTATGCTTTCAATTAATTTGGCATTTTACAAATCGCCGGAGGTTTAACCTCTATATTCGTTGAGCACAACGACTTGCATGATACCATGACTAAGAATATAGAATATATAAACCACCACATAGATATCCATCATCTTTTTTTGGTAAGTATATTCAGTTATTTCCAAATCATTCAAAGGATTTGAGAAACAAGAAGCATACCATGTTTTTAAGCACAATCAAATTAAGTATATTTAGTTATTTCCAAATCATTCAAAGGATTTGAGAAACAAGAAGCATACCATGTTTTTAAGCACAATCAAAGAGGGATTTGAGAAATTTGGGGATTGAGAGAAATGAGTGATTTGAAACCGTCACAAGTTGTCTGTTGCAATCTTCAAAATTTTGTGCAGTGTGAGCGGTGACAGAGAGGAAAATAGAGGGTTTTATTCTGAGTGAGGGAAAACTAAAGGGATGGATGAGAGTGGAAGTCAGCAATAAAAATAACTAGGTAGATGCTAATCCGCGTATTGCGCGGGTATATTTTTATTTATTAAATTTAAGTGGATTTAGAAGAAAAAAAAATATGAAGTTTTATGTCATAATTAAGTATTTATATCAATAATATATATACAATTTTACCAATATAATTAATAGAAGAGAAGTATCAATTTAGACGAATGACTTGAATAAATAAAGTACCATATTAATATTGAGATCGTTGGATATGTTAAATATTGAAGTAATACATTTGATAATTGAAATTAAGATATACAATTGAGTTACAAAATATATTACTTTATTGTTGAAACTAAAAATGATTAAAGTAAAATACTTGGAAATACATTCATCTTGTATTTTACTTTATTACTTTTTTGTTGTCTCATTCGATCATTTTAATCATACATCTTTATGGTAATTGTGAATTTTTTTATTTTAAATCGGATATATTAGAATTTTAATTTACAAACATTCAAATTGTTATTAACATTAATAGAGTAATCATAATGATTAACATTTTGGTTTAAAAATCGAAATCAAAAATTTATAACAATTACAAAATATTAATCCTCAAACAATTATAAATATATATTAAATATAAATAATTGCAAATGAATTACTTTAATTTCATACCAATTAACACTATAAAACAATAAATTTAATTAAAATAATTTCAGTAAAATAAAGTTGACCAAAATCCAACAAACATATTTTGTCCATCATTTCTAAATATTTATATGCTATATATATTAACCAATGTTAAAAAACGAAAATCAAATATAAATATTTTTTTGTTCTCTCACTCGATCATTTTAATTTGAAAACTAATTACAAAATATTAATTGTCAAACAATTATACAACAAATATAAAAAATTGCAAAATAAATTACTTTAATTTCATGTCTATTACCACGGTAAAACAACAAATCAAATTTAATTAATTTCAATAAAAAAAAACTTACCAAAATTCAAAGAGTCATGACTTTGTCCATCATTTTTAAATATTTATATACTATATATTTACCAATATTCAAAGTAGAAAATCAAATACAAATATTTTTTGTTCTCTCATTCGATCATTTTAATCATCAATCTTTTGTGATAATTGTGAAATTTTTTATTTTAAAATTGAATAAATTAAATAATTTACAAAAATTTAAACTATTATTAATATTAAATAGAGTAATCATAATGATTAATATTTTGGTTTCAAAACCAAAATTCAAAATTTATAACAATTCGGTTACAAAATATTAATTGCCAAACAATTTTAAGTATACATTAAATACAAATAATTGCAAATGAATTACTTTAATTTCATGTCAATTAACACTATAAAATAACAAATTAAATTTATTTAATTTCAATAAAATTAAATTGATCAAGATTCAAAAAGACATAATTTTGTCAATAATTTATAAATATTTATATATACTATATATATTTACCAATATTAAAAGTTGAAAATTAAATACAAATATTGTTTGTTCTCTCACTCGATCATTTTACTTATCGATCTTTGTATTAATTGTGAATTTTTTTTACTTTCAATCGGATATATTATAATTTTAATAATTTACAAACATTCAAACTATTATTAATATTAATTGAGTAATCATAATCATTAACATTTTGATTTCTCATCCGAAATCTAAAATTTATAACAATTCAGTTACAAACTATGAAATTGTTAAACAATTACAAGTATACATCAAATACAAATAATTGTAAATGAATTACTTTAATTTCATATCAATTAAAACTATAAAACAACAAATTAAATATAATTAGTTTCAGTAAAATAAAACTAACCAAAATTCAAAGAGAAATGACTTTGTCCATCATTTCTAAATATTTATATATTACATATATTTACCAATATTCAAAGTAAAAAATCAAATACAAATATTATTTTTTTCTCTCACTATCATTTTAATAATCGATCTTTGTGGTAATTGTGATATTTTTTAACTTTAAATCGGATACATTAGAATTTTAATTTACAAACATTCAAACTATTATTAATATTAATATAGTAATCATAACCATTAACATTTTGATTTCAAAATCAAAATCTAAAATTTATAACAATTCGGTTACAAAATATTAATTGTCAAACAATTATAAGTATACATCAAATACAAATAATTGCAAATAAATTACTTTAATTTCATGTCAATTAACATTATAAAACAACAAATTAAATTTAATTAGTTTCAGTAAAATAAAACTGACTAAAATTAAAAGAGACATGACTTTGTCCATCATTTCTAAATATTTATATATTATATATATTTACCAATATTCAAAGTAAAAAGTCAAATAAAAATATTTAAATATATATAATAGATGAAATTAAAGTAATTTATTTGTAATTATTTGTATACTTATAATTGTTTGACAGTTAATAGTTTGTAATCAAAATGTTAATGATTATGATTCATTTGCCAATATTAATAATACTGTGAATGTTTGTAAATTAAAATTCTAATAAATCCGATTTAAAATAAAAAAATTCACAATTACCACAAAGATCGATTTAACATTTGATATATTTCTACAATACATTCAGATTTGTGTTCTGAAATTTAAAATGATCAAATTTACTCAATTCAATTCAATGTCAGACATCTTTTAAAACATGCTTAAAATTATTTGAGTCAAACTTTTTCAACTGTAATTTGTAAGCTACTCAACATATACTACATTGAAGTAAAACTAAGAATATGAGACACACAAAGCAAAGTGACACTTAAAAACAACTAAAGAAGGAAAAGAGTTTAGAAGAGAGATGAAAAAAATATTGATGTATAAATATACTTTGTCATAACATTGGAAAACACTAATTCCTTGAATTTTTCATGTACCATTTTGCTCTGGGTATGATGGGTAGCGAAATTTGCCGGCTGGTCTCATCCCAACTTGGATTTCCTGGATAGTCGCAGTGATAGAATTTCATGTAAGAAACTATACATAACATTAAGTCACTATGAGCCAAATTGATTTCAAAGATTGTATAGAATATAATTGAATTTATGACAACAAAATTAGAAAAAGACAAAGAGAATAATTTTTTTTTGTTGCAACAAACCAACCTATACCTCTTTCAGTGTATCTTTGGAGTAGAGTCGACAATTTCGAAGAATAAGATGATTTTGCGAGGATGGCGAATGACTGGGAAGTCATTAAAAAAATTAGGGATTAGAGGAATTAAAAGAGGAAAAAATTATTTAGAAACTAAGTAAAAAATAATGAGGTGAACATGGCACCAAAATTAGAAATAGACAAAGAGAAGAATTTTTTTTGTTGCAACGAACCAACCTATACCTATTTCAGTGTATCTTTGGCCAACCTATACCTCTTGCAGTGTACCTTTGGAGTAGAGTCGGCAATTTCAAAGAAGAAGATGATTTTGCGAGGATGGCAAATGACTGGGACGTACACAAGAGGGAAGAAGAAATTGTTGGAGGAAGTCATTAAAAAAATTAGGGATTAGAGGGATTAAAAGAGGAAAAAAACTATTTAGAAACTAATTAGAAAAAATGAGGTGAAACATAAAAACACACAAGAGAACTCTCTAAGGCGTACACATAAGCTTTTTTGTTGAGGTGGGATATGTTTGCACATGTGGAAGAAATACTATGAAGTGGCATGAGAGTTGACATGAGAGTCTGTTTTAAATATATATAATAGATTAGATACACACCTAAACGGCCGCCGTGAGTGAGGGTTAGGGGAAAAAATGAGTCTAGGAAAATGAGATGGATGGGGTCACAGAAAAATAAAAATAAAGAAATTTTACTTTAAAAAATAAGTAAAATATTTAATTTTACAAATTAGAAAGGGTGAATAAAATAAAACAACTATGTTGTATTTGTCATATTTAATTTAGCGTCGCACAAACCGGCGCTACGCTAATGATTTTAGAAAACAAAAAAAAACTATGTACTAGCATGCGCTGATCCAATGTTAAATTGATGCTAACTAACATTGGTATTGCAGACTGACATTAAATTTGGCAGCTAAATTTATATTTTTTTTTCAAATAATTATATATAACATGTCTATATCATTTTAATAATATATTAATTACATATATCTTTTCGCGTATTATATATATATATATATATATATATCATAGATACTATTTTAATTATATATTAAATATATATTTATATCTTTTATATATACTTTTTATGTATATATTTTGATATTTAAGTTTAAGGTTACATTATTTGGTCGATATGTGGATTACCTTAATTTATTTATTGCTTCTAGTGAGACTGAAAATGTTATCTCATTATATGCTAACAAAGATAAAGTATTTATAAGGTAAATTTACTATTTATTTTTGAGTTTATAAAGTCGAAAATATTATTTATATTATTATATTTTTTAATTTTTATTGACTATTATTGACATACAAACCTTCATAAAAAATAAATTACCTTTAGATTAATTACAAATAATATTTTGTTTCTTTAATATTAATAAATATACAATATTATTACTACTCGTTGTATTTAAATTCTCACAACAAATACTCCCACCATTCAAAATTTCATTTACTCAACCAAATTGAATTCAATCCAAAATTTTCAACTGCAATAACTTTGAAAAAAATATATTTAATTATTTTACTATTGAGTTAACTAATGCTGCATACATTATATTTAACAAATTTTAACATTAAATATTTATTAATAATATTTACTATTTATTATCAACAAAAATATATTTTTCTAAGTAATAAAAAAACCTAAAATATTATTTATATATTCCACATCTTCTATCAAAATAACTAAACATATTAATATTAATATTATTAAAGTGATATGGTTGAGGTGGAAACTGGAAATATAACAAATTGAACATATTTAATTTAAAATATAAGTAAGTCAAATAACATAGAAATATAAACCAAATACATTGAATAGATTTAATTCATTTATATATATATAAATGAAGTTGATGCAATTATTTTTACAAAACCCTCTACACTCAAAGAAAATCGTTCTCCTTCGTCATTTTTCCACTGTCGTGAGAAAAACTCTCTCACCATAATGTCTCATTCTCAATTCGTTTATGTTTGCATTCATATTGTCTTGGTGTCATCGACCACACATCATCATCGTTTCTAAGTTTATTTTTGATTCTTAACGAACTAACAATAGGGACTACAGATAGATGATGCAGAACAAAAGAGAAAGACGGAGAAGAACATAGGAAAAAGACGATAAAGAATGAATGAGAGACTATGCAGCAAAGAGATAACGGGAGGAGAAACAAAATTTAGTTATTTTTTATATAATTTAATAAATAAATATTAATTATTATAAAATAAAATAAAACAAAAGTTTTAAACTTTAAATTTTAGTGATGTTAAATTTAAAATATGGACGAATATACTCATTATTTTCAATTGATTTAATTTAATACTATCAAAATATTTTCAGTTGTACCATAAAAATTCCAAATTACTAATAATAACTAAAAAACATAGAGTTGCCCATGTGGCATCGCTAACGCAATTATAATTGGTAGTTCCACGTCATCTTCCTTTGGTCAACTTCAATTGACATCTCATCGGGGACAAAAATCACATATAGAGAATTTAAAAAGTAGAAAATTTTATAGGAATTCAAAGTAAAATATTGGTATTTTATAATGATTAAAAATTTATTTAATTCTATAATTTTTATAATGTTCTTTTTTGGGTTAAATAAATGTTTAATCTTTATAAAATTTTAATCTTTTTTAGTCTCTTTAAAAAATTTAACATTTTTAATTTTACAAAATTATTATATAAATATTTTTAGTCTCTCTTAAAATGTCATAAATATTTTTGAATAAGATTTTTATAAACAAGAAAACAATACTGCATAAAGTTCTTTCATAAAACAGTAATTCAAAATTTGATTTTTAAATTCACATTTTTTTTGTTACTTTCATCTTAGATTTATAACATTTAAAAATTTTATATTTAATTTATTTTAAATTAAAAATTTCTAAATTTTTATGGAAATTTTTTTTATAACGTTTTAAACGTCTATGTAAAAAATCATTAAAAAATTTAAAAATTCAAATACAATTAAGCACATTTCTTTTCAAATAAGGAGGTAGAAATTTTTTCTAAAAACTAAGAAACATAGTTTTTTTAGGGAAACTAAAATAGGGAATGGACAAATTATAGTTAATACAATAAAATTTATTGTTATTTTATAAATGTCACTGAATAGAACTGAACTCTATCTCTTCTTATTTTTTGTTGTTGTTACAACGTAGAAATATTAAACGATTAAATTAATAAGTTAGTAATATTTTAGATATTTAATTAAAAAAAGTCATGTGAAACTTGTCGTGTGAAAATTTTAAAAAGTAGAGATTAAAATCGACAAAATACAAAAAGTATTCAAGGGACGAAAGATGGAAGAAATTTTGCAAAGTCTATGCATCTGATATCCTAGAGATGAAAAATTTATTTCAGCATTTTTTTATAGATAAACAACTGATATCCTAGCTAAGTTAGCACACCATTTACTCAACAATCATCCCATCACCATCTACCGCATGAGTGCATAGTTTAACTTTGATTCTATCTACAATAAGTTGAAAATGAATAGCTTTTGGATTTCCTTTGAAGATTGGAACACCTAAGTATTATAAAAGGGCAGGGTTTGTCTCATTTTGGCTATTCTATTGAAGTAATTAGTGCTCCTATCCCTTCACCGTGCCATTTCATCCTTGCTTTCTTGGACTTCAACTTCTACACTTAGAGAGATTCTCAAGGTATCTTTTATATGAAAGAATAAATTACATACATCTATATCATGTTAGTTTGGTGTGAACATTTTTTGTTTAAAATTGTAGCTATATTTAACCGCACTAGGAGTAGATATTATAGCTAGTTGATCTCTAATTTTTTTTAATTTTTGAGCATCTTCATGAGAATATAACATTAAAGTTTGAGATTGTGTCAATTTAAATATTACGTTTACACGTGTCTGGTACAATAAGTACATAAAATCATTTCATCTTACATAATCACCTGTTGTTATCTATTCAACTTTAACCACAACAAATAGTTGAAATTAGTAGTGTCACATCTCAATCAACATGTCCATGCATAAAGAAAATTAAACTTATCCATGCTTAATTTAAGTAACATTTGAAAAAAATTGTCTTTAGAAAGTTGAATCTCTATTACAAGTAGGTGAGAAGCTTACATTACACTTTTATTTTCTTTCATTATTAAAATATATATTCTATTGAAAAATAAGTACATTTATATTTCACTTTGATGTAAGTTTTTGAATACACTCGTCTTTTATGTTTGTTTTGCCACGTTTATTATAGTCGAAATTGTTAAGATATTCCTTTGAAGGAAACTATGTTAGCATGATGTCTCATTCAACATCGCATACCTACAAAAGATAATTTGCTTAGAAGATGAGCTAAATGCATTGATTCATTGCTTTGTGTGGTGAGTTGTGGTGATGAGGAATCTATTTCCCTTTTGTTTATGTTTTTCCAATGTTTAGATCGATTTGAGTGGTTATTTTGAGGTGGCATGGGTTGAGTTGCACGCTACATAAAGAGATTGAAGCTAATTTTATTCAATTTTACGGTTTTGGTCAGGGTGGACGAAGCATCTGATCCAAATTTAGCGCCATTTTATTGGCTTCTGTATGTTATATACAGAAATCTCGTAACTCGATTATTTTTAATCATAAAGTGTGTGATGTTGCATTATTAATTGAAAATGTACACATTTCTTGGACGTGGTTTAGAATTAAGGACACTAATTTTGTGTATGATTTTCATTTATGGAGAAGACCATATTCTTTTAATGGAGAACACTAAATTGCACACAATCATTCTTATAAAAAAGATTTAGTTCAAAAACAGAATTTGTGAAATTAATCCCTAAATTTTGAAAATTAGGAAATATATTCTTAAAATTATACAATAGTAATCAAAATATTACATATTAATACTCTATTGTTAAAGACTACAATATAATATGTTAATTGAATATTTAACCCCTCCACGTTGATTTCATATTAATGTCATTACAAAAAACTAATGTTTGTGCTCACTTATTTACATGTATGTCACTAATATCTTTTATTGTTTTCATTTATTAGTTTTAAAAACAATAAAAGTGAGAATAGTTTTAAAAACAGAATCCATTTGATTTATTTACACTTGTTTCATTGCATGTTTGTATTTACACATTTTTTCTTGCGTGCATAGCTTGAAAATGGAAGGGACATCTTTTGTATATCTTTTGCTTCTCCTTGTTAACATTTCTTCACTATTGCTACAATGTCACGGAACATCCAAAGATGACCTAAAGGCAAATAATATTCTTCATCTCTCTTTATCAAATGTCAAGGTTCATATTTTACTTATGTTCTTATTTATGATAAATGTTTGTTTTAAATGTAGACTTACATTGTCTACACCGGCAAGACTATGAACGATGAAGTTTCATCATTGGCCCGTCATCAAAACATGTTAGAAGTTGCAAGCAGGTCGAGTCTATTGGTTAAAAATACATAGCAAATATTTGAAAAATTTACTGCTTTAATAAAAAACAAAAATATAAATTGTATACTTGACTTAATTACTTACCACTTTTTTCTATTCACAATTTCAGCAAACAAGAATCAAAGTCTATACTCAAGCACTATAAACGTAGTTTTAGTGGCTTTGTGGCAGACTTAATTAACAGAGGAAGAAGCTAATAAAATGGCCGGTAATAAAGAAATTATATATTTTTTAATTGAAAAATGACCAATCTTTTCTACTTAAATATTTGTATGTTTGTTAACCATTAAAATTGGTAATGTAGTGCATGAAGGGGTTGTATCTGTCTTTCCCAATGAAAAAAAATAAGTCCTCACAACAAAATCTTGGGACTTTATTAGTTTTCCAATAAATGTGGAGATAGCACAACCAGAGAGTGACATTATCATAGGAGTAATCGATCATGGGATTTGGCCGGAGTCTCAGAGTTTCAATGATATAGGATTGAGCTCACCTCCTAGCAAATGGAAGGGACCCTGCCAAGCTTTTGATTTCCACTGCAACAAGTAATATGCTATAAATTCATAGTCAATTTTCCTAAAGTTGCAAAAAAAAATTAATCACCACAGTAAGTGGATATTGGTTGTTGAATGAAGATCTAATGACACATATTTTACCATCCTCAAAATGATTTAAAATACAAAAGATACTATGAGTTGTCTAATCTTCACTCTACGACCAATAATGTGACTGCTAGTAATCTCATATGGTAGAAATTTCATATTTCTATAACTTATGTTGAAATGCTAATAATATAAAATACTTTTTTGTAGTAAAATAATTGAAGCTAAATATTATAAAAGTAATTTTGATAAAGACTTGAGCGTATCTCCAAGAGACACAAATGGGCATGGAACCCATGTAGCTTCAATAGCAGCTGGAAACCCTGTTAGCATGGCCAATATGTTAGGGTTTGGGCAAGGAATGACAAGAGGTGGGGCTTCATCAGCACGAATTGCCGTTTATAAAGTGTGTTGGTCTGGTGGATGCGAGGACATGGACATTCTCGCCGCATTTGATGATGCTATTGCTGATGGAGTCGACATAATTTCGTTTTCGCTTGGACGAAAAATAACTGCCGATACTCATTCAGCGATGCATTATCCATTGGTGCATTCCATGCAATGAAAAATGGAATACTAACTGTATGTGCGGCTGGGAACTCAAGTCCAAATCATGCATCGGTAATGAATGTTGCACCTTGGGCAATTTCTGTGGCTGCAACCACTTTGGATAGAAAATTTGTTACCCAAGTCAAATTAGGGAATAACAAATTTTATGAGGTAAATCACTATTTTTATTCTCACAGTAGTCTCTGTTTCTTAAATTACTTTGGTTTGGAAAAACAATTTGGTTTGGAAGTTCATGATATGAATATTTAATTAGAAGATTAATCATTTTTATATATCATAACAGTGATAAGAATGATGATATATTTGCTTCATGTACAGGGTACCTCTATGAATAATTTTGATCTAAAAGGAGAATTGTATCCTCTTATCTATTCCAGATATGCACCGAATAAGGAAGCAGGCTTCGATGGAGATTCATCTCGGTATTTTGCCTTCATATCTTTAAATTTAAAAACAATGTAAAAATTTACAATTATGACAAACCAATGAAGGCGAAAATTTGTCAAATATATATATGCCATACTTTTAAGGGGCATTCGATATATTTAACCCAATAACATTTAAAATAGTCACGTGCTACAAAATTGAATTGCAGAATATTCCCAAAAATATGTTATTTTGCTAATGAAATTGTTCCAAAATTGCAGAAATTGCCCCTTCAATTCGTTGGATGAAAAATTGGTGAAAGGAAAAATTGTTCTATGCGAAGGAAATGAAGGGGACTCAGAGGCATTTAGAGTAGGTGTTGTGGGCCTCTTGATACAAGGGACAACATATATAAATGTCGCATACAGTTTTCCTTTGCCTGCGTGTTATCTTCACAACAAGGATGCCACCAAAATACGCAAATACATGCATTCTAAAAGGTATTAAATCAGAGTTCCTTATTCACTAACAATAATTTACAAAACCAAACTCATCTAATTTTTATTGTATAAATCATTTTGCAGAACTCCAACTGCAACAATTTTCAAAACAAATGAGTTAAGAGATACTTTGGCACCCGAGGTGCCCTCTTTCTCAAGAAGGGGTCCAAACAATGTTACACTTGAGATTCTCAAGGTATCTTTCATATGAATTAATAAATTAAATAAATCTTTATCATGTTAATTTCTTGTTAACATTTTTTTGTTTAATATTGCAGCCTGATTTAACTGCTCCAGGAGTAGATATTATAGCTAGTTGGTCTCTACTTTCCTCAATTTCTGAATATTTTGGTGAGAACAAAACATTAGAGTTCAATATTGTGTCAGGAACATCAATGTCCTGTCCACGTGTTTCTGGTGCAACAGGGTACATCAAATCTTTTCATCCTACATGGTCACCTGCTGTTATCCGTTCAGCTCTAATGACAACAGGTAATTGAAATGAGTAGTTTCACACCTCAATCAAAATGTGCATGCATTAAGAAAACTAAACTTATCCCGCTGCATAGTTTACTTAATATTTGAAAATAGTTGTCTTTTACAAAGTTGAATCTTTATTATAAACAGGTGAAGATTTTAAATTACACTTCTCTTTCCTTTTATATTAAAATATGTATTCTCTTGAAAAATAAGTACATTTATACTTCACTTTATTTTAAATTTTTAATACATTCAAACTTTTATGTTTGTTTTGTCAATTTTTATTGTCAGTATTATTAGTGTATAGTACTGAACTTATTTTGTCAACTAAAAAAATTATAAACAATAAAAAAAATAGATAAAACTTAAAGTTAATAAATTTAAAATTAATTTATCTTTAAAGTTATTAATAAATAATAAAGTACATAGCTTGGTACAAGTGATACTAACAATTGTAGATTAAGAAGATTTTTGAAGGATTTTTCAAAATTTTCTACTACTTTGAGGTCAATATAGTTTACTTAGTATATCTTAAGCTAATATAAAAAAGAAAACATTGTGTATGACTTGTGTTGCAGCGAAGCAGATGAGTCCCACTTATAATCAAGATGCAGAATTTGCTTACGGAGCAGGCCAAATTGACCCTGTTAAGGCTGTGAATCCCGGCATGGTATATGATGCCACGGAAATAGACTGCATAAGCTTTTTATGTGGACTAGGCTACAGCCAGTCAGTTTTACAGCTAATCACAGAGGATGTCATTAGTTGCTTCGACACTGTATCAGCAAGAGATTTGAATTATCCATCCTTTGTTCTCAAAGCTCCACGTCCCAAACATCACCTAAGTGGAAGCTTTAAAAGGACTGTTACAAATGTTGGATTACCGATGTCGATATATAGAGCAATTGTGATAGTACCTAAAGGACTCACTGTTTCAGTAAACCCTAGTGTTTTGTCGTTCACTTCACTGGGAGAAAAAAAAAACATATGTTCTCACCATAGAAGGAAAACTAAAGAAGTCTATCAACTTGGCTTCTTTAGTTTGGGATGATGGAAATTTTCAAGTAAGGAGTCCAATTATTATTTTGGATGAACGAGCAGAGGAAGACGAGAGTACAAAATTATATTGTATAAATTTTATTTATATTGTAATTTTTAATTTACTATTTTATATCATTATTGAATAAATGGTATTCTTTGTTCAAAAGAAATATTGTACATTATTATTGAATAAATTGTATTCTTTTGTTCATTATATTTTTTAATACATTCATATATTATAATTTTAAATAAATTTGTGTATTTTAATATGGAAGTAACTTTTTTAATAATTTTTCATATATTCTTATTTTATGATTATTTTCATAAATTTATAAATTAGTGATTGAGAGGAGGATCGAAGGAGATTAGGCATTGAGAGCATGATTGAGAGGAGAGAAATGAGGAGAGGTCCACATCAGCTTTTTGGCTGACGTGAGAAATATTTATATAGGTGGATGAAATAGAATGAGGTGGCATTCGGGGTGAGGTGACATTCGGGGGTCTGTTTTAAATATATATAATAGATTCTCCTATGTTACAAAATGTCCTTATGCAAATTCTTTGCAGGGACTCCAACTGATTGCACTTCTTTGGGAATTTCCAAATCACTCTTTCCTACGATAGTTGATCTGATATGGTACTCATGCCTCACCATTTGAGTTTTTATTTTTCAATTCTGACAATTACATTGTTGGAATGGACTTTTTACTTTTCCTTACTCTATCTGCTTCTTGGCTATTTTCCTTAATCACTGAATGCAAGTCTTTGAAAGGTGTTTGTAAAACTTATAAGACATTAAGATTTTGTCCCTTATTTGAGCTTCTTCTTGTTTTTTACTTTCATTATTTTGTTTTGAAACTTTATTTTTCTGAGAAATTCCTCATACATAAGATCTTTTTGACTAAGCTTTGTGAGATAAAAAATTGTCCAATTGATCAATAGCAAAATGAAACTGCTAGAACCAAATATGTTAGGTAAATGACCTATAATTAAAATTGCTAAGTAAGAAACATAATTATCAGAAAATTAGCAGAGAAAGGAAAAAACCTGTTTAGAAGAAACACCTGGTTTGTTGCAAAATTGTTCTTCTTTACCTAGACTTCATATTCTATTCAATTGAAAAAGAACACTGACTAAGGGTTAAAACACCGACGAAGGGAAGAAGACGAATGGAAATAGAAAAGACAAGAACAAACATTTGCTCCACAAAGGACAATACTTCTCGACTGTGAAAGAAATCGACATCTACACTTCTCGATGGCAACGTTTCTCCACAAAGGACAACAATCCAATGGTTAAATTGATTTTAAGCTTACAAATACAACGGTTAAATCGATCTTAATACCGACCAACAGATAATCTTATGATTGAAACAATCTTAATTAGACTAAACTAGTAATAAGACTTTAGATGATTCTATGTTTAAATCGATCTTCACCGAGGTTGTGTTGGTAAACTATCAACCACCAATTTAAAACTTGAGCTTTCCACTACTTTATTGATGTGGTCGAGATTCATATCGTTTGTGTGGTTGTCTTGGTTGAGTTTACAATTTTTTTGTCCTAGATGGGACATGTTGACAACTTATTTAAAAAACTTGTAAATTTTATATCACACACATTTGTTGTTAGTTAGAGAGATTATCAAGATTCTTTACAATTATTGAGATTTTTCAGCATACTAAAACCCAATTCTGTATACTGAAAGCCAAATTTAACATCACTATATCCTGATATGTCCACTCATCTTTTAAGTATGTTTATAATATATGCAAAAATAAATTATTATATAAAAAGAATTACCAAAAATATTATATAAATGATGTAAGAAACCCAAGGTGACACGTCACTAAAATTGTGGGTCACATTCTTCTAACATGTTTTAAAAATATTACTAATCCCCTAATTCTAAATATGAACCATGCATGATAGCATATATTTATGAAATGTGTTTACTGAAACTATTTTAGTTGATTTTGGGTTTAGCATCCTTTGTTTATTTTAAGTAGTAATTATTTGAAATAGTGTTTGCACGTAAGCACGACTTTGTTTTGATTAACGCATGTTACAAAAATAGGATAGAGAGATAAATAAAAAGTGTAGATAAAGAGAAAATTGAGACCATAAAAAAAAATTAGTGTTGAAATTTATAATTTGTGAAAAGAAAATGAATTTTACAAAATTTTATGTAGTTAATTAAAAATATAGTTATTTGAAAAATATATAATAGGCAGATAAATACATAAACTTAATAGGGTTAAAATTTAAAATCACTTTCTATTTCTAATATATATTATCACATATTTAATATACGAAGACTACAAAAGAATATTCTCATGATACATACATAAAAAATAACAAACAAAAAAATATTAAACACTTCATATTGTATTTTGTATTTCTAATATATTAATATCTATTATTACATGACATTCATAATTCTACATTCAAAGGCCTTGTGATCTATATCAAAATAACAACAACAAATTAAAAAATACTATACTATTTTCATATATTATTATACTCTTGTCATAAATTTTAACAACAACAAATTAAATAAACTAACTTCATTGTGTAAAAAAGGAAATATAAGATAACTTTTTTATTTTAATCTCTACAAAATTTTCTTTTAAACATTCTTTGTCAAAATATTTTTGACTACTTGTTTTAGTCTCTACGGTTAATAACATTGGTTCATGTTTAGTTCATGTTGCAAATGTCACATGCCTTTTTTTTTTTATGACAATGCAAATACATTAAAACATAATTAAATTTTGTTTATACTTTAAACTTTATTAATTAGTTAAATAAAAATCACTATGCGAAAAACTACATTTTACAGCGCTTTTTTTAATCCATTTACAGCGCTTTTTCAAAAAAAAAAACGTTGTGGAATCGAGCGCTGTAAATGATACAACAGCGCTTTTAAAAAAGCGCTATAAAACATGTAAATATAACGTGCGCTTGTTATGCACATTTTACAGCGGTTTTTCAACAAAGCGTTGTAAAATGCACCCCATTATATGAGTTATGAGTCTGCATTTTACAGCGCTTTTTAACAAAAGCGCTGTAAAATGCACACCCATTATATGAAATTATGGGTCTGCATTTTACAGCGCTTTTTAACAAAAGCGCTGTAAAATGCACACCCATTATATGAAATTATGGGTCTGCATTTTACAGCGCTTTTGTTGTACATTTTACAGCGCTTTCTCAAGCGCTTTAAAACAACATTTTACAGCGCTTTTTAAAAAAAGCGCTGTAAAATGTGTTTTTTTTTTTAAACGCTACGCTGTAAATTATTTATTTGAAATGAAAAGCGCTTTTTAGCTTTTTATGGCATTTTTTTTATTTGTTGCTGCAAGTTTTGCAGCTTTATTACCCTCCAGCCTTTGTAGTTTGGCAGCCCTATTAACCTCCAATTTTTGAGGTCTGCTGCCTTTTTTTGGCTGTAGGGGTGGTTTATTTATTTGGACCTACAAAAATGAGGTAAAATGTTAGTTTATTGAATCTGAAAAAATAAAAAACCTTAGGCAATAAATGTGACAAACCTTTTCGGGAGATGTAACTGATTTGTCCTTGGGAATCTTTTTTTCGAGGGCAACAAGGTGTGTGGGCCATGCCACGTAACTGCCAATAGCGTCGCTTAAGAACTTCATATCTCCATCGTTGTCCGGTATGGGCAACGGTGCAGTTGGTTCGAAAGCAACCGTAGGCGATACTTTGACATGGCCCGCGGGGATCGGAATATTGTGCAATACTTCTCCCGAAGTATTGTGCAATATTCCTTTTCCCACCTTCCGTTGAGTCGGCGAGGACAAGTATAGGACACATGTAGTGACACCCTACATCAATAGTTAAAACATAAGTACAGTTAATATATAAGTTTGTTTAATACATAAGTAATTACATAAGCAAGTAAGTAGTAAGTAATTAATTACCTCGGGAATACTCTTCAAACCGACGTTGCAACTCCCGGTTTCACTCTCCATTTGTATTTCAGGTTGGAGCTGAACCGGAAGTTGCTTGTCTTTATTCGTATTCACCAAGAGTGCCACTTGCTCCGATAAGATTCTGAGCTTCTCTAATACTTCCTCGTTGGAAGGTTTTTGGCGCTTCTCTTGAGGAAAAAAGCTTTTGGGAGTTACGCCAAATCCTTTCCCCCTCACTCGACCGGAATACTCAGGGACATTAAACACTTTCCCAAGAATGTCCCTGCACGTATCCTTGTTGCCCTCTTGAGTTTCAGAACTTTGTTCAATAGTTTCCTAAAATACATGTAACATTAAAAAGATAAGTTCAATAGCATTTTTAAAATACAATATTAAAAAATATTAAAGTGATAATATACTTACACAAAGTTCTACAACTTTCTTGACATTTTCATTATCAACCACTCCTTCTTTGTTAACACGCGCTTCCTTCCATAAGATATGACGACCCAAGGGTTGATCGGCTTGGGTGTCTTTTCTCTATTCGTTAAAATCATAAACAAAATAATACAAATTAGTTACACACTATAGTTTATAATACAAATTACAAGTGATGTTTAATTACTTACAATTTTTTGTTCAAGGCGTGCATATCCCATACGTGATTTCTTGTATGGGTGTTTTGGGTTGCTTGCCCGTTCGCGATTTGCCTTACTAATATTCTATATAAAAAAAAAATAGCAATTGTGTAAAAATTTAAAATACGCTACGAATATGAATAATAAAACACAAATGCTAATAAATTAATCACTTACGACAAACGCCGGGTCAGAACGTTTGGAAACAAATGCACTCCATTCATCCTTTGATATATAATGTTGATATATCTTTGGAGGTTCAGCATTTGTGTTTCCTTCTCTATCTTTTAGATAGAAATTTGAGAGATGGGATCTAAATCCACGATGGATTTTCCCAGCAACTCTCAAAACATATGACTTTCGTTCCTCATCAAGAACAAAAGTGGTCTGCAATGAAAACAATTATAAGTAATGTATTTTACAGAAAAAAAATTATAAATGACAAAAGAGTAGATCAAAATATTTACTTGAATGTCATTCCAGATGATATCTTTGGCATCCTTCAACGCCTTATCTCTCCAGTTGTCTATTGTTATTGGGACATTTTGACGAACAACAGCCCCAATGTAGCTTACAAACATGGAGCTGTTGGGGTCAACTGGCTGACCACTCTCGTTCCAGCCAACCTAATAAACTCATATAGTAAGTACATGCCCTAAACCCTAAAAAAAGATAAAAAAACACACAGCAAACAGAGTATATATAGTATACCTCAAATTTAATGCCACTGCTCCGTGCTTTAATCACCCTTTGCATGATAGTTGCACCACGTTTGACTTCTTTTTCGTAAGTCTTAGAGGTGCCAACTTCTTCATTTTGAACTTCTAAATCTTTGTTTGTATCCATTTAACTACAACAAGTTCAACATGCACTTTAGTATAACATCAACAAGCTCAACATGGATCATGCATTATTATAAACAAACTCAACATGTATCAGTATATCTTAAAAAAGCTCAACATGCATTCTAATGATTACAAAAATTTAATAACATCAATACCTGAATAATGATGGTTCGAAGAAAGACGAAATGCAAAGAAAAGAGGGTTTGCAGAAAGTTCACAGAAATATGGTTCACAGAAATACGGTTTGAAGAAATACGTAATGAGGGTTACGTATTTCAATGAAAATATATTGTGTGAAATGGGAGAGATGATCTTGGATGGAAATAAGGTTCGAAATGAAGGAGATGATCGTGGAAATAAGGTTCGTAAAGGACGGGATGATAGGGTTTGCAAAAGAAGAGAAGAAATGAAGGTTGAGATGAAGGTTACGTAATGAAGAGGAAACTGAAGAGGTAACTGTTATATATACGTAACACTTTTACAGCGCTTTTTATAAGCCTTTTACAGCGCTTATTTTGTAAAGCGCTCTAAAAGGCTTCTTTAGTTAAATTTTTAAAAGGCTCTTTTACAGCGCTTTTTTCAAATAAGCGCTGTAAAAGACCTCCGTGTGTTATTATGTTATTTGAATGCCTTTTACAGCGCTTTTTTCAAATAAGCGCTGTAAAAGACCTCCGTGTGTTATTATGTTATTTGAATGCCTTTTACAGCGCTTTTTTCAAATAAGCGCTGTAAAAGACCTCCGTGTGTTATTATGTTATATGAATGCCTTTTACAGCGCTTTCACACATAAGCGCTCTAAAAGGCTTCTTTAGTTAAATTTTTAAAAGGCTCTTTTACAGCGCTTTTTTCAAATAAGCGCTGTAAAAGACCTCCGTGTGTTATTATGTTATATGAATGCCTTTTACAGCGCTTTCACACATAAGCGCTCTAAAAGGCTTCTTTAGTTAAATTTTTAAAAGGCTCTTTTACAGCGCTTTTTTCAAATAAGCGCTGTAAAAGACCTCCGTGTGTTATTATGTTATTTGAATGCCTTTTACAGCGCTTTTACACATAAGCGCTCTAAAATGTCTCTTTATGTTAATTTTAAGAGGCTCTTTTACAGCGCTTTTCCCAAATAAGCGCTGTAAAAGACCTCCGTGTGTTATTATGTTATATGAATGTTTTTTAAAGCCTTTTACAGCGCTTTTCCACATAAGCGCTCTAAAATGTCTCTTTATGTTAATTTTAAAAGGCTCTTTTACAGCGCTTTTTCCAAATAAGCGCTGTAAAAGGCCTTATTGTTTTTGTGTTTTGTTATGTTATGTTATTTTTTAAACAAGCTCAACATGCATGCAAAACCCACATAGTAGTAACTGGTCACCACAAAAATCCCTTCCTCTTCACCAAACTCTTCTCCTTTTATGCATCTTCTTCACAAACATCAAAGCTTACTCTTTCACAATTCAATCTCCACCTCAACACCCTTTTTATCTCTTTACATTCTCTTTCCTTCTTAAATCGAAACTTAATTGGTATTCAGGATCATTGCCATGTTGCGAAAAATGGGTTTGTGTCTGGTGTTTTTGGGGATTCCCATGATGCGTACAAGGTGTTTGAAGAAATGGGTTTGTGTCTGATGTTTTTTGGATTCCCATGATGCGTACAAGGTGTTTGAAGAAATGGGTTTGTGTCTGATGTTTTTTGGATTCCCATGATGCGTACAAGGTGTTTGAAGAAATTAGGTGTCTGATGAATATTATTTTTAAAGCTTTTTTACAGCGCTTTGTCAAATAAGCGCTGTAAAATGTCTTTTTTACTCACTTTCAAAAGAGTCGTTTACAGCGCTTTGTGTGAAAAGCGCTGTAAAAGGTATAAAACACTCATTATTTTATTTTTAAAAGGATCTTTTACAGCGCTTTTTAAGATAAGCGCTGTAAAATGTCTCTTTATTTTATTTTTGTGTTTGGTTTATTTGGGTTGGGATGACATTAAAAACATTTTTATCATTGTTTATTGGATTAAAAATATTGTTATCATTGTCTTTATCACAATACTTTAGGAGATGATGAATTATTAGAAATGAGTATTCTGAAGAATCTATATATATATATGCACTGAGCAAAAGAGAATCTCTCTATTCAGTTCAGTTCAGTTCATGTAAATTACTAATTTATATTCAGTTCAGTTCATGTAAATCAAGCTAAATATAAAACACTCATTGTTACATGAACTTGGTATAAAACACTCAAATCAAGCTAAATATAAGCAGAAAATAAATTAATCAGAAAATAAATTAATCAGAACTTAGTATAAAACACTCAATTCAGATTACATGCATATTTACAATAACACAGTTCAGATTACATGCATAGCTTATATAAAACAATTAAACATATATATACATTAAGATGCCCTTCTTCTTTTCCTGGTGACATTCACATTTGTTTGTCCATTTACAATACGAAACGATGGATTAATCCAAATTCCCTCATCATGATCATCTCTAAGATATAAACCATCATCAGTTGAATCAATTTCATGTGGTTGTTGTGATGTTGCAAATAAAAGATCATTACCAACATCTTCATCATTATTGTTATCATCACTTATTTTATTGGTCGATAGGACAACAGACCATTTATCATTAGAAGGATCAGTGACATAAAACACTTGTTGAGCTTGCGACGCTAAAATAAAAGGCTCGTCTTTGTATCCCACCCTATTAAAATCGACAAGCAAGAATCCTGACTCATCAATCCGAACGCCATTATTATTATCGACCCACTTGCAACCAAATATGGGAACACGAAACATTGTGTAGTCTAACTCCCATATGCGCTCGATAACCCCAAAATATGATAGATTTGCATATATTGGGTTTTTGTCTTTTGCACTTGAGACATGCATCGCTTCAGCTACGAGAGTGACTCCACTATTTTGCATAGTGGTCTGATCATCTTGTTCTTTGGTATAAAATGTGTAGCCGTTAATAACATAACCAGTGTAAGAAAAGACATGTAAGCTCGGACCATTTGCTAGCCACCTCAATCTATTTGAAATTGATCCGGGGTCTATATCAAATTTTGACATTATGTGATTTTTTAACCATGTTACAAAACTTCGATTGTGCTCTCGAGTTATCCAATTTTGATTCCTATTCATGTTCAAACGAGATAACTGATCAATGTGTATTGTAACATACGGTTGAACCTCATCATCATTGTGCAGAACATACAATTGTGCCTGCTCCCATTCTGTCCTTGATATAGTCAGTAGTCTCCTTCCAGTTATCCCTTCTCCTGATAGTCTTCCCGAATGACGAGACATGGGAAGCCCTATGGATTCAACATTGGACAGATATTCAGTACAAAATTCAGCAGCCTCTTCAACAATGTATCGTTCAGCAATACAACCTTCTGGTCGACTTCTACTTTTTACGTACCCTTTTAATATTTTCATATATCGTTCTATCGGATACATCCATCTCATATAAGCTGGCCCACAAAGTTGTGTCTCCTTAACCAGATGAACAGTAAGGTGAACCATTATATCAAAAAACGATGGTGGGAAATACATTTCAAGCTCACACAAAGTAACAACAATTTCCCTCTGCAATGTCGGTAATTTCTGAGGGTCGATCACTTTACTACAAATTTCCCTGAAGAAGAAACATAATCTAGTTAAGGCTAGTCGAACTTTTTCAGGTAAAATGGAACGTATACCTATTGGTAGCAAATGCTCCATTATAATATGACAATCATGGGTCTTCAAACCTTTTAACTTGAGGTCTTTCATACAAACCAAATTTTTAATGTTCGAAGAGTATCCTTCTGGAACTTTAACTTCGTGTAGAAATTTACATAAAACAATTTTTTCCTTTCTAGATAGAGTATGAGCGGCTGGAGGTAGATATGTGCGATTTCCTTTCTTTACTGGAGCCAGTTCATTTCTTATTCCCATATCGACCAAGTCCAATCTTGCATTGACGCCATCTTTAGACTTTCCTGGAACATTGAGTAACGTACCAATAACACTATCAAATACATTTTTTTCAATATGCATCACATCGAGGAAATGTCTTAGATACAATGACTTCCAATATTGCAATTCAAAGAAAATTGACTTTTTCTTCCACCCAGTTTTGACCAGCTCTCCCGAAAAAGGTTTGCCAAATTTATTGGTCAAACCTTGTACTTTTTCAAGTATTTGATATCCAGTCGGTGCTAAAGGAGCTTTTTTCAAGTATTTGACATCCAGTCGGTGCTAAAGGAGCTTTACCCTCCTCTGATTTTCCATTGAATGCATTTCTCCACCCACGATACTGATGACTATAAGGTAAAAATCTACGATGTCCAAGAAACACATTCTTCTTACAATGTTTCAACCGCATCCAATTTGTACTCTCTTCACATATAGGACATGCACACTGACCTTTAATGCTATATCCTGATAAATTACCATATGCTGGAAAATCATTAATTGTGCCGAACAACATAGCCCTCAAATTGAAACACTTTTTCCTATACCCATCATAAACTTCCACACCTGTCTCCCAGATACTTTTTAAATCTTCGATTAGAGGAGTCAAGTATACGTTGATATCATTCCCCGGTTGTTTGGGTCCAGAAATTAACAGAGACAACATCATAAACTTACGCTTCATACATAACCATGGAGGTAAGTTATATATTACCAAAATCACAGGCCACGTGATATGTGATATGCTTTGAAGACCATGTAGATTCATTCCATCAGTAGAAAGTGCAAGTCTTAGATTTCTGGACTCTATCCCGAATTCAGTATACTCGTGATCATTTTTTTCCCATTGTGGGGAATCTGCAGGGTGTCGAAACATTCCATCTCTAATTCTTTCATTTGCATGTCATGTCAAGTGTTTTGAATCTTCTTCACTGCGATACATGCGCCTAAATCTTGGTATTATATGAAAATACCACACGACTTTTGCTGGAGTAGATTCTTCCTTCTTATTTCGGACACGCCTTAAGTAGTTCATATTTGTTTCGAAATAAAATGCAATCGTTAGGACACGTATGAATCCTTTCGTAACTCATTCCAATAGAACACAAAATCCGTTTAGCCTCGTAGGTTCGACTGGGAAGTTCATTATCATCTGGCAACATATCTTTTATGAGTGTTAATAATTCTGTAAAGCTTTTATCAGACCATCCATTACTCGCTTTTAAGTTGTACAACTTTAATATCGCTGACAGTCTTGTGAATTTAGTACAACCATTATATAATTCTTTCTCTGCATCACTCAACAAACTTTCAAACATTTTAGGACAATCTCGAAGATCTTCTTCAACTGCTTTTGCAATCTCATCAACTCGGTCCGGCTCATATGTATCTGTATCGAAATCAGTTGAAGCATATGTAGAACTATTCTCAAAATTAATGTTTCCTTTTTTTTTCTCACCATGTCTTATCCAACATGTGTAGCTTTGATCAATTCCATTACATACTAGATGTCCTTCTAATTCATCTTCTCTAACACGTTTTCCAAAACAACATTTTAAACAAGGACAAACTACTCTATTTGGATCTTTTGCATTCTTCACTGCAAACTCAACAAACTCCTTCACTCCAATTTCATACTCATTTGACAATCGATTGGCTGACATCCATTTCCTATCCATATTATACCACCTATATAAATGCAGTTACAAAAATAATAAGCTTTCAAAACATATCAACAAGTTTCAAAAAGAAACCAATATCAACTAACAATTTCAAAACATAACAGATCATGTGGTATGAGTTTTTGACAATTTTTGACAATTTCAAAACATAACAGATCATGTGTAGAAGAGATTTAATATATATATATAACAATTTTAGTAGATTTAATATATATATAACAAAACATAACAGATCATGTGTAAAAAATACATGAGACAACGTAGATGGCCGCACAGTACGTAGAGGATATTAGGGTTCCCAACGTATATAATTATTTGAAAGATGTAGAGGATATGAGGGCTTCCAACGTATATAATTATTTGAAAGATGTAGTTTACAGCGCTTGTGAAAAAAGCGTTGTAATAGGTAGTTAAATTCAATGAAAGCGCATGTATTTTACAGCGCTTGTGCAAAAAGCGTTGTATTAGGTAGTTCAAATATTTGAAAGCGCATGTGTTTACAGCGCTTGTGAAAAAAGCGCTGTAACTGATACGCGAAAGCGCTTCATTTTACAGCGCTTTTTGGACAAGCGCTGTAAAAGCCTTATAACGTTATGCACAAACGTTATATGACCTACAACACCGCTTGTTTTACAACGCTTGTGAACAAAAGCGCTGTAAAAGGCTCCGTTATTTTTAAAATATATTTACAACATCGCTTGTGTTTAGCAAGCGCTGTAAAAGTGGCGCTGTTAAATGTCATTTTTGGTGTAGTGAATGAAACAACATTTTCATTTTTCCAATGAATCCCAATCCCTTCTTAGAGGATATAAAAGTGGATGATCTCAGCGCCATCAGAACCAACATGCCTCCAGAAATCAATCGCCTCAAACCAACATAACACAAAGCTTCTGATTTGTTAGTTTCGAATGTTATCTCATTATGACAATTTTTAATCCAATGTTTTAACCAATAAATATGTTAATTTCTTCTATATCAGCGGAATCTATTATCTATTATATATTTAAAACAGACCCCCGAATGTCACCTCATTCTATTTCATCCACCTATACAAATATTTCCCACATCAGCTTTTAGCTGATGTGGACCTCTTCTCCTTTCTCCCCTCTCAATCATGCGCCTAATCTCCTTCAACCCTCCTCTCAATAATAATATTATTTTATAAATTTATAAATTATAAAATTATTTTACAATTATTTCTAATAAATTTATAATTTATAAATTATTTTACAATTTGATAATAATTTATAATTTATAATCACTCATTAATATCGACATAAATATCCTCCTTTAATAGACAATTATATTATTCCAATTATGGTGAGTAATGACTTTATACGTTAAAAATTCAATTACTCATTAATGTCAATCCATTTATAATTTCTTTCAATTTATGTCAATCCATTTATAATTTCTTTCAATTTATGTCAATCCATTT
>NC_021160.2:38623880-38631596 GCF_000331145.2 Cicer arietinum | reverse complement strand
TATTTGACAAAAAATACACAAATTTATAAAAAATAATCATAAAATAAGAATATATAAAAAATTATTAAAAAAGTTACTTCCAATTATTAAAATACACAAATTTATTATCAATTAAATTATATATTTATAATTGAATGTTATTTTTTATTTTAATTTTTCTTATATTTTTTATTTATAATAAAATTTATATTTGGTACATATCAACATAACTATAATTCAATTAGTTAAAACTTTTAAATACCTAAAATTGATTTAAAGTATATGTAAATCTTTAATAAAATTAATTTCAAACTCTTGATTAAATATATTCAATAATTTTTTTTTTACAACAACTTCTCATGCTCGCAATTAAAAAATCATACTAATAAAACAAATAAATTTAGACTACGCTACAATATAATTCAACATTAACATTTTTTTAAAATAAAAGATATTAACTAGTCAATCATATTTTTATATTTTTATATCTTATTTTTTGGTATGTATTTTACATTTTATTTCATCAAATAAATACAAGTACCATTATATGTTAGAAAAATAAATTGTTAATCAAAGTACATGAGTCAACACAATTATCCTATATAATACGTTATCATACGAATTTTACAAAATATTTTAAAAATTAAATTAGATGATTGTGATAAACATGATTTTCCCTGATCATTTTAATTTTCCTAATCATATTCAATTATTACAAATCAATAAAGTAATGTTATAAGTTAACTATATTTATAATACATAAAATATTACTTATAAAACTTATAAAATTATTTTACAATTATTTATAATAAATTTATAATTTATAAATTATTTTACAATTTGATAGTAATTTATAATTTATATTATTATCAAATTATTTTATAAGTTATTTTATAATAAATTTATAAACTATTTAATAATATTATTTTATAATATTATTAATCATTTACCAATGATAATAATTTATATTATTAGTCATTAAATTCAATAAAAAAAACCACCTAATCACTCATAAATATCGACATAAATGTTCTTTATTTAATCTTTTTTTATGAACAATTATATTATTTTACTTATGGTGAGTAATGATTTTATATGTAAATAATTAAATTACTCATTAATATAAATCCATTTTTTAGTAACATTTTATAAAATAAAAATATATATTCTATTTGACAGAAAATACATAAATTTATTAAAAATAATCATAAAATACGAATGTCTGAAAAATTATTAAAAAATTTACTTCCAATTATTAAAATCTATCATCTATTATATATATATATATATATTTAAAATAGATTCCGATGCCACAACAACTTATTTTTTTTTTTTTACAAAATTTTGATGAAATATATTCAATAATGTTGTTTTACAACAACTTCTCATGCTCGCAATTAAAATATCATAATAATAAAATAATTAAATTTAGACTATGCTACAATATAATTCAACATTAACATTTTTTTAAAATAAAAAATATTAAATAGTAAATCATATTTATAAATTTTTACATCTTATTTTTGGGTTTGTATTTTATATTTTATTTTGTCAAATAAATACAAATACCATTATATGTTGAAAAATAAATTAACAATCAAAGTATAATGAGTCAAACAATTATCCTATATAATAAGTTATCATACGAATTTTACAAAATATTTTAAAAATTAAATTAGATGAGTGTGATAAACTTGATTTTTCCTCATTTTAATTTTCCTAATCATATTCAATTATTACAAATCAATAAAGTAATATTATAAGATAATTATATTTATGATACATAAAATATTATTTCTAAAACTTATAAAATTAATTAATTAATATCCACGCAGCGCGCGGGCCATAATCTAGTTATATATTATATCTTAAGTTGATTAAATTATTTTTAGTAATATATTTATCTTATTAATTTAATAAATTATTTTCTTAATTTTTTTATATTAATGAAAATTAAAATCATTATCAAGTCATAAGTTTATAACTTCATTTTTTCCTTTCGTAAAACCGCTCTACCATAAATAAATAAAATCGCTCTCTTCGGTTATGAGAAGAACTCTCTGTAGTTCTTCCACCATCGCGAAAAGATCTCTCCTCTATCTCACTCCCATTTCACTCGTGTTTGCGTCACCGTTGTTTTGATGTCGTCGACCACGCACTTTCGTCATTGCGCCGTCATTTTTAGATTCGTCTTTAATTTTTAATGAACTAATGATAGAGATAGACAATACGTCGAAGAGATGAAAACTTGGTTATTTTTTATATATAGTTTAATAAATAAATATTAATTATTTTAAAATAGAACAAAAATACAAAACTTTAATATTTGACAGTGTTAAATTTTATTGATAATTTAATAATATTAAAACATGTTATGAATTATACCATAAAACTCCTCTTTATCTTTTAAACTAACTTTCTTTTTGTGCTTTGGAAAATGCAGAAATGCCTTTTTAAGTTGTTGACCATATGAGTGTAAATACACTTTGACGCTGTAGTTTAAATTTGTATTGATGTATCATTTGATATCATATTTTTGGTGTGAAGTTTGCAACGTTGATTTCACATAAATAAAAATTCAAGTATGTCATATAAAAAAAATCCAATACTAGAATGCAAGCAATACCTGTTGAACTTTAGAGTACGTGGTTCATTGTAGGGACTCTCAATAAAACAGGAAAATAACATTTTTCTTTATTATAAATAATATTATAGCAATAGAACAAACATTTCGAAATTTAAACGGTGCCGTAAGTGGCTCAACAATGAAGTTGAATAAAAAAGACAACATAAGTAGATTCCTATTTATTATAAAAATTATTATATTCTCATATATATATATAGCAGCAGAAAAATGTTCAGCATGATCCTCCAACTCCCACTTCCAAGTCTCAATTAACCAATCCTGCAAAGGATGCATCAACAAAACATAAATAAATTGACTGAAAAATGATTAATTTGAAACTTGGTTAAAATAAAAGCCAATAATTGGTAAAGAAAAAAAAAATCAACAAAGTCTTTTTCTTTCTTTCTTTTATAATGGTAAACATCCTCGCAAACAATTGCTAATAATATTGATATTTTCTAATTGAGTTATACCTGATTTTCTTCTAAACATGAAGTGTTATTTTTATAGTAAGAGTTTAAATCTTAAAATCTCACATGACAGGACTAAATCTCCTCAAAATCAATAGTAAAATTTTCAATAAAATCAATCATAATAAATTTTTATTTTAAAAATGACTTTCTGGCGACTAAATGATTAGTCTAAAAAGAAGCTAAAAAGTCAAAATTGTGACAATAGTTGTTTAATAGTGTGAATGAACTTAAAATAAAAAAAAAAAGAAAAAAATTAATGAAGAATTTATGATTTTTACTTGGAACAATCAGCATCTGGAGAGACACTAATAGGGGTATTAATTCCACAATTTCCTGGAAGAGCCTTAGCCAATTGTGAGTTAATTTTAACACTCTTAGCAGTGGATTTGATGCAGTTGCAAGTAGCTTTTTTATCCTCTGATGTTGATACAACAGAGGCAAGAGCTTTAGCTCCAGAGCAACATGCACTTGGTGGTTGTCCACTTCCACTAACCAAATAACTCAAACAAGGTTTCAAGTCTTTAATCACATCACTGCATGTAATTGCAGCCTCTGAATTTGAGGTAATAAGGATGAGAAGCATAAGAGAGGCAAATGTAATTGAAGATGATTTCATGGTTTGTCAAAGGAGATTTTGAATTTGGAGTTATAATTTTCACTATTTATAGAAGTTTTAAAGGATGCTCAAATTTGTAAGTAAAGTAGTTTTTTTTATTAATTGGGTGAATGTGTGTATTGCAAGAAAGGAGAAACATATCATTTTGATAATGAATTGGATTTTTGTTAAAATTCAAGGTTAGGTGGAAGTAGTGAACAAGGGGTTATTCTGTTTCAATAAGTAAAATAAGATTATGCATGTTTATTTATTGTTATTTTTTAATATATCTTCAAAAAACTTAAACAACATTGATTATGAAATTGAAGGAGTGTAATTCTATCTATTTATTATTTATCCATTTTTCAATCTGGTAGAATTATCTTCTAACATTTTTTTTATATATTAGTTCAAAATTTAAAATAAACCTCACAAACTATCTACTCACCAATTAATGGAGATTAAATTAAATTACATCTTTTAAATCAGTTAGTGATTTATAAAATTTGAATCAGTTATAAAATTTTTTCTGGTAATTTAAATCAGTTATGGATTTCTCTTTTATTTTTGTTTTCGATTTGATCTGTTATTTAATTTTAAGTAACAATTGATCATTTATATCTTAAAATATCAACAATATTATCTTTTCTTTACATAAACTTAAAAAATTCATCAAAATCTTCAAACAAAATCCATAAAATTTAATACCAATTTCAAGAAAATTCATGTATTCATCAAATGCATAACTCATATATTCAAATAAACTCATATTTCCATCTCCAACAACATCAAATAAAGAATAAAAATTTGAATTATGAATTTGATGAAATTTAATTTTATATTGAAGATGTTAATTAATTTTATGGGTTTTGTTTGAAAATTTTAATGAATTTTTGGAAAAAAAAAGGATAACATTGGTGGAATTTTAAAACATACAAGATTAAATTGTTAAAATTAAATAAAAGAATAAATCGGAGAATAAAAAAGAAAAATAAATGATTGAGATATTATCTGAAATTAAGTTAAGGGACGATTGAACAATTATGTCATTTAACATATTTTCATTAGATGAATATTTAAAACATAGAAATTAATATCTAAATTAATATCTAAATTCAATTTTTTTTCTTCATTTTTGTAGAATCTTAAAGGCTATATTTACGCAATAAAAACGAGGAAAACAACATTTGTGAATCCAAACTCACTTAATAACATTTAAATATGTTTCCACGATTTTTTACTATGGAAACTATATTTAGGAAAAATCAATTAAATTGCACTAGGCAGTATATATTAATTGGATATCTCAACCATACATTATATAATATTCATATTATATTGACTAAAAAAAGTATCATATTATATTAATTGTTGTACTACGAAGATTTTGCTTTCATAATATCTATACCACTAGTCATTGCTTTTGATAGATACATTTGCTTGATCAATAACTAGTATTTTTAAAATCAAATTAATAAAATCTTCTATAAATTAATATTATTCTAATAAATATTAAATTAATTGATTTTAGTATCAATTGAAAATATATTATATAAAATTGATTACATTAATTTAATAAATAATTTATATTTTAAATTATTTAATTTTTCAAATTTAATTATGGTTTTAAACTCTTATTTTTATCTATTCAATTTTGCGTTAGTTGGCTAGAGGTGTTGGTAATTTGGACACTAATGTCAACCTTCAAAAAGCGTTAAGGCTGCTATGAAAATGCTCAGTTCGATCCAAAGTTAATTTTTGTGTCTAGAGACTTTTTCTTGGAAGACTTCCAACTAGGGATCATCTTATTTCTCTTAATTGCTATTATTTCATGTCTAGAGACTTGTTTCAATGTAACTTTTCCTTTTATATTTGGACAGCAATTAACAAGTGGGTGACCTGCATGTTTGTCTAATTATCTTTTCTCAATTTAAATTATTTGGATTGATGTGTTAATCTCAAAGATTGTCTTTTCCAAATGTAATTGTTTGCTTTTGTAATGCAAGAAAGATTGTTTATTCATATTATATATTATATATTATATTATTTAAAATATCTCACATTATAATTTTTGATCAAAAGTATAAAAGAAAAAATAAAATTATAATTTTAAAATAGAAGAACTAAATTTGTGAATAATAGAAAATAAATTACCAGAATTGAAATTAAGTTGTTTTTTATTTAAATTATAATAACTTTGTTCAACATCAATAGTTTCAGTTTTAGGTACCAAAGTATCCTTATCAACTTTGTTATTTTTCACAGCAGCAGTTTCAAGTACCTTTGATATTTCAACAGCTTTACCAGACCTCAAGTAATTGCACTGACATTAGGAGCACTTGGATTTACTACTGACTAGGCAGGTAGTTGGTTTGATCCATGAGCCTGCATCTGATTAATTGAAGTGGTCAACTGACCAATCTTTGTTTCCAAATTATGAATGGTGGAATATGTTCTTTTTCGAAATTTGAGATTCTAGACAGCCATGTGTTATACAAGGTCCTCTAATGAATGTGCGTTGTTTTGCTGCTACCTAGGTTGCTGTTGTGTAGATGAATTCTCAATCTCAAGTTAGGATGGTTTCTCCAACCAAGATTGTACCTGTTAGATGACAGGTCATAGTTGGCTTGTGGATTGTATATGTTTGCTTCATATGCTTGAGGAGCATCAACAATTGGATCTTCCTGCAATGTAGGGCATGAATCTGGAGGATGCTCTATAGAAGTGCAAATACCACATACCCTAGTTGCTTGGGCTTTACCTACTGCCAATTTTTTTACTAAAGATGTAAGCTCACCAATTCTGATTTCTAGATTCTTGTGGGAGGAAGCCTAAATCTTGTTCGCACCTTTTGTCAACATTGTTAAGTTGCTTCTGGTTTTAAACTGCTAAGAATTAATGGACATGTTCTCAATCAAGATTTTTGCCGCTTCTGAGGTCTTGTCGACAAGTGCTCCCCTACTACCAACATCTAAGATGCTTTTATCCATAGGTAGCAAGCCTTCATAAAAATATTGGATAAGCAATGGTTCTGAAATTTGGTGATGAGGGCAGCTAGCTACTAACTTCTTGAATCTTTCCCAATACTCATGTAATGATTCTCTATCAATTTGCCTTATACCACATATTTCTTTTGGGATTGAAGCAACTCTTGAGGCAAGGAAATTTTTTTCCACAGACAACTTCTTGAGATCATTCCAACTTGTAACAAAACATGGCTCATGGTAGTACAACCAGTCCTTGGCATCATCTTGAAGTGAGAATGGGAAGGCTCTCAGCTTGATATGGTCTTCTGTGACTCCTTGAGGCTTCATGGTAGAACACATGACATCTAACTCCTTCAAGTGTTTGTGGGGATCTTCACCTGCAAGACCATTAAACTTTGGAAGCAAGCATATTAAACCAGATTTAAGTTCAAATGGTATAGATGTGATACACAATGCATTATAAGTTATATTAGGTGCAACAAGTTGTCTTATGATTATATTATTCATATCATCCATATTTTGCAGCAAGTTGTCACTTTCACTATCTGACTCTAACTCTTTAGCACTGGAAACTCTATTAAGTCTACGAAGTAAATGAATGATCCTATCTATTTTAGATTCAAGGGAATGCAAAGTCACATAACTAGCCCTAATCATGCATCATGAGAATATAACAATGCAATGTAAATACACAACTCTGAAAATTCCAACAATGTTCCTATCGCGAAAATTGAAGTGAAAAATGGAAAACCCTATCAAATAAAATCCATTAAAATTAAAAATACCGCAAAAAATTTCTAAAAATCAAATAAAGATAATGCACATATTTTTGGAATTTCTTTTAGAATATGAAAACTTCAAAAAGGAATTTGGGATTTTGAGGGTCGAATCCCATAAAATTCAGGGCAATTCGAGACAATCACCTGAAATTTCTAAGGGAGTCATGTTCCTTCATATTTTTGTGATTTTCTGGCAAAAATTCAGGGTAATCCGAGACAATCGCCTGAAAACCATTTATTTTACTCAATGCCTACACGAGCTAGCAACAAGCCTACA
>NC_021160.2:38615173-38623778 GCF_000331145.2 Cicer arietinum | reverse complement strand
CACGACTTGCAGAGCAACAAAACACATAACAACAACAAAAAAAACAATGTTAGATGGAGATTGGTTAATACTGTTATGAGAAAGTCCCAGACAATTGCGCCAATTTGATCCGCAATCGAACACGGGTCAAATACAAGTAATAAAATGTAGGTAGGGTAATAACTCGAGTCGTTTCGTAAGAACTTCTTATATGTTAATATTAGCCAAATTGAGAGTCAAAATTTAAAAGGGGGTTTACAAATTTTTTTTCGAACATATTATGAAAACGATTAATCCATTGATTCGAGTTTCAGAATTGATCAAACAAGAGTAATTAACCTTATACGAGTTCAGTTTCTTTGACTGGATTAGGCATCATAGTCATCGATGTATTACACTTAACGATCAAGTGTCGCAAAACTATAATTTAATTAATATAGAAACCGAACTGTGTAAAAACTGATTTAATCAATCCTATTGAAATTTGAATTAAGCAATTGGAATAACAATATAATCGAATAAAGAGAAATAGAATCATAACTTGAAATTAACATTATAACCTAAACCTTAAGGTGTTGATGAAACTCTGAACATTAAATTAATCTGAGAGAAAATTAGTCTTCTAGGAAAATAAAATAAAAAAGTGTTTTTTGATCCCTGACAACGACACCAATTTGATCTACTGTCGCACACAGGTCGAATACAAGTAATAAAACATAGGTAGGGGTGATAACTCGAGTCGTTTCGCAAGAACTTCTGAAATGACAATATTAGTCAAATTGAGAGTCGAAATTAGAAAGGGGGATTTACAAATTTTTGTTCGAACAGATTAAGAAAACAATTAATCCACTTATTCAAGATTCAGACCTATCACATATTCTATCAACTGACTTAATTTCTAACTCGTGACTCTATTACTATTTGACTACAGAATCGATCAAACAAGCGTAATCAACCCTATACGAATTTGATTTCTTTGATTGGATTAAGCGTCACAATCATCGATGTATTATGGTTAACGATCAAAATTTTCAAAACTATAATTTAATTAATATAGAAACCAAACCCTGTCAAACTAATTTAATCAATTCTGTTGAAATTCGAATTAAGCAATTGGAATAACAAGATAATCGAATAAAGTGAAATATAATCATAACGTGAAATTCATATTATAACCTGAACCTCAAGGTGTTGATGAACTCTGAATAGTGGATTAATTTGAGAAAAAATTAGCCTTCCATGAAATTAAAATAAAAAGTGGCCCACTACTTAAAATTATAACAAGAAACACTGATCACGTAATCTGCAATTTGGACCCCATGAAGTTAGGCATTGGGATTTTATTCCAAAACAAACGTTGTAGCTCTTATTTTTAGCTTTCCAACGCCTGCTCACATGCGTCAATCCGATATCTAGTGCTCAAGTTATGACCTATAGAGCAAGCAATGGTCAATATGCAAATAATAAAATTAAAATTCAATTTCAACCCAAAGTTTAGAAACAAGCTAAAAAATTATTCTAGACTATAAAGAACTTTTAAATGTCAAAGTAAAAACCTAAAAAATATGTGCCCAAAGAGTTTGATCACAAAGGCAGAACATTATGTGTTGTGCATATTAGTGGAAATCTCACATATTGTGAGGACTAGACATATCTCGTGTGGGGTGAACTTGTATACTTCACTAGTGTGATCTGAAGTAGTAATATCAATCACAAGGAAGGGGGTTTGAATTGTTATTCTCTTTTTTAAAATTTAATTACTGCTTTTAATTTAAACTAATTGAAGATTAATATTGGTTACTCATAAAAAATCCATAACGTTATTGGTTAGTCAAAAATAAATGAAACATATTATTTCTACGTGATTAATGATAGTGAGTGAGAAATAATAAAGGATATGGATAAGAGAATCACACAATAATATATCATAATTCATCCAAGGTGGGCTACGTCTAGTCCTCATAATTTGTGAGGTTTTCCACCAATTGCTCCACATAAGAACATTACTGGTTTCACAGAATTTTTTTTTTTATCACTCTTGATCAGTTACAATCTTCACCTTGCAACCTCGAAATAATTTTTATAGATATCTTTCAGTCCAGAAAGGATTTTTACACGATAATTTTTAATCACTAAAAATATTTTTACAAAACACTCAAACTATCTTTAAGAAATAGACTTGAGTTTCAAATGGGATTAAGAAAGAAGGTTGTAGGATCAAATCTATTCAAAACTTGTTTGATATTGATTATCAACAATAACTCAATGTAGAAGATCATTGAATCTTGTGTAAGATAACTCGAGCTTTTGCTTTATTGAGGAATTTTGATTTCTCGAGTATGATTGTTTTAGTGATGAATTGACTGCACTAAAAACTCTTGCTATTGTCTTCATTTTGATGTTCTTTTTATAGACACGATGAAGGTTAAAGACAGCTCATTATAGTCATTATTGATCCTATTGTTCAGAGTGATAATTAATAGATATGTGTTCTATTTTATCCAAAATGTTCTTCTTTTGCAACCAAAATGTTCTTCCTTGGTGCTTGAAAGAATATCGAGATTAAGGTTTTTTAGAAGCTGGTTAGTGTCAGTTTGATGCCTTGCACACATACTGGACTTTCAGCAAAACGTGCAACAACAATGTCATTTTTATTTTTGTTGTCATAGATGTACTTGTTTCATAGCCCATCAATCTGGAGATTGATCTGGATGATGTTGTTTTGCTTATTTTAGCTAAACATTTGTGCTTGATCATTGGTCTGAGTTGCCTTGATATTCATTTTACTTAAGATCTATATTTTGGGAAATGATTCATTTTATTTTTATTTTTAAAGTGAATTATCCAGAATGATCTTGATCGGTAAGAATGATAATGTCATAAACTAGAATGATCTTGGTTTTTCCAGACTAATATTCTTATGAACCAGAATTATCTTGGTTTGCCCATATTGATATTCTTATGAACCATAATGTTCTTTTATAAACCAAAATGATCTTGATTGTGGTATAGGTGTACTTGATTACCTATCTTCAAATAATACTTCAAAAGCACAGGTTAAATAGCAACACAATCAGAATCATGATTAGAAATAAATTAAGTCGTTTGTTTATCTTCAAAATATTGATTTGAGATTTTGCTTCAACATGATCTTCTTAGCCCTTCTTTTTTAATTATTTAGTATTCACATATCACACGTTGTTTGTTATTAAGTTACTTTATTTTTAATCTTAACCCATCCAGAATGCTTTGGTTATTCAAACTCTTATCAACAAGATTATTATTTAGTTCATTAAATTTAGTGCATGGTTTAAAAAGGGGCCATAATTCAAGCCCATGTTTTCTTGTGACTTTTATTGCTACTTCACTATTATCTAGTAGACTAAAAACTAATAGCCTACAAAATAATTGTGCATGTTATGCTATTCCATGCCTTATACTAGCTATAACCATATGTTATTATCTAATAGACTAAAAACTGATAACCTAAAACATGATCATGCATGTTATGCCTTAAACTAACTATAACCATGTGTTATTATCTACTATACTAAAAACTAATAGCCTCCAAAACAATCATGAATGCTATGTTATGCTATACATTGACTATAATCATGTTATATTATTTAACAGACTAAAATTTAATAGCTTACAATATAATCATGCATGATATGTTATGCATCACACTAGCTACAATCCTATAATCATGCATGCATGCTATGCTTGCATGCATTCTTTCATGTTTCAAGGCTTGTATGCTTTCTTTATTATGGGATCAATTTAGACATGTAACCAATAACTATTATAAGGTGTTGGAGTTAGTTTGCATCCATAAGGATGTCAATAGGAATCTTATAAGTTATTGTCATTAATAAGTTAGATAACTACCAAGTAAGCATATTGTGCATTGTGGGATATGACTTGATGCAAGGATGTTATAGTTATACCATATTATCATGAATCATGAATGACACACTTACATTGGTCACTAATAGATTTAATATTTTTATATGCATTTAAGAATATTATATAGTTTTTTGGAAATTTATTTTGAAAAAATTTATTTTGTAAAAATGATTTTTGTCAAAATTGAATTGAATGTAAAATTATTTAAGTTTGGATACATTATAAAAAGTGATTATTATCAATGTATATTTAGATTTACATTGCTTTTGTGTGTGTTTGTACATGTTACTTTTAATAAACTTGACAACTAATTTTATATGAATGCTAGAAAGTCATCAAAGATGTATAGTGGTTTGGGTTGGATGACCAAACTAGATCCAATGTTCGATATTTGCTTATAATATATTGTTAGCTTCCCTAAGAGTAAAAAAACAATGATTAATTTGACATCTTTCCAATAAACTTAAGTAATTTAAGATAGGAACAATATTATTTGAACATCTAAAATCACATGCGTAGTTTTGGTAAAGAAGAAAAGTTAACGACAACTACTGTCTTGTTTCACAGTTCACACATAGATAACTTGTCGAAAGAACGCGTATGTAGTTAAAGATCAAGATGTTAGGAAGTCATATAAGGATTCAATGTTGGGTATTCAGATATTGAAATTCTGAAAACATGTTAAGACATGAGAAAATGATGAGGAGTTGGTTGACGGATCAGAGGAAGGATTAAGGGTGGAGGAAATATGTTTTGGGGGCTATATTGCCAACATTTATTTTGTCCAAAAGGGAGGAGGCGAGAATTCACAAGCCTTCGAAAAATGGGGTCATTGTGAAACTTTTGGGAAGGATGATAGGGTACAAGGCTTTGGTGACTATATTAAAACAACTTTAGGTGATAAAAGGTATTATCAACCTTGTTAATTGGGGGAATGAATAATTTCTTGTAACTTTCCCAAATGAGCAGAACCACTACACTGCTGGTATGGAGGGGCCATGATTTATATATGGTAATTATCTAATTGTTAGAGAATAGTCAACATATTTTAATTCGACCAATGCTTCAATTGATACTACGATGTCAAAGTCATTCAATTCATTATTTTGATGAACGGTAAAGGTGGACAAAGTATGCTTGATTATGTGTGGAGGTTAATCTGAACAAGCCTCTTGTGGACATGTTGACTATCAATAGCAGGCTATACAAGGTGGAGTATTAAGTATTACACTTGTTGTGCCTCAATTGTGAAAAGTTTGGACTTTATTTTGAAGGATGTCCAAATAAGACAATGGAAACGAAGGTGACTAGTGATGGCATGATGTGTCAGGGGTGATTTCGTGGTCCAAAATGATAATCTGGTGACAAAGGAGAGACCATGGATGGTGGTGCTATAACCAAGGGAATCGAGCAAAACGATAGTAGAGGTGGATGAGGAAGATAGGGCTTCGACGAGCATTAATGATAGACCTAATTCCAAGGGATCTAGAGTTTCATTCTTAGTAACAATATTCCTAATTTGAAGGTGAATAATGATGTAATTGATATGGGCAATATATAGCAAGATTATGCGCAAAAGGTGGCTACAAGACCTATTGTCACTATGTCAAAGCTCAACAAAGGGAAAATAATTGTCATGTATGGATATTCAATAGAAACAAACATGGACCACATGCTATCTTTCATCACACAACACACTCAAATACGAGGAATTAACTTCTAGAAATTCGAGAAATAGACTGAACATGTGTGGATACTTCTTTGGCTAGTCAAGTGGATTAAAATGTCAACAATAACACTTGTAGTGATCCCACGAATCGACCTGTATTGGTGATGACTCTTCATCATATGCATATTTTCCCACTGTTTTAGTCTTATTTATCCTCAATCATTAGTTAAATTAAGGATCTATTTGATACTTTTTGTTGATTTTTATTCTTTGAGTTAATAAAATGTTTTTTGTTTTTATTTCGTTGATTAAGTAGGAATTTGTCGTAATTTTACATTGCGTTTTGTTTTAGTGCAGTGCTGAATTTTGGTGAAAAATCAACATGACATATGTGGAGTATTTCAGCCATATCTGGAGTTCTAGATGTCCAATTAGTGTCACTCCAAGTGCTAATGAAAGCTAAGATCCATATCTACAACTTTCATGAAGACACCGGGACCTAATTCAGACGAACACGATGAGAAAAATGCAAACTACATCAGACAACATATGAAATGCGCCTGGAGCGCGTCCTGGAGCGCTTGGAGCGCATTTCGCAGGATCGGACTCTGCCAACGCGCGCCTGGGGCGCGCGACGCGCACCAGCAACCATAAAAACGCAGATTTTTACTGTTTTAGGGATCTTTTTGACTCTGGGGAACTTGGGAGACTTGTGCCCTAGCATAGAAACTCAAAGACGGCCGTTTCTAACGCCATTGAAGCAGTTTTATCAAGAATCATCCATGAATCATTCTTGTAATTCTTCTTTAATCCTTATCTTTTGTATCTCTGTCATGAGTAACTAAACCCTATTTGTTAGGGATGAGTGTAACCAGATGAAACCCTTATTTTTCTGATTTGATTTCTAGTTATATGAATGAGTTTATTGAATTGTTTTTCTCATCTCTGTGCTTAATGCTTTTTATTGCTTGATCAACATTAAAATGTTCTACGATTTGTATTTTGAAACGGAAGTGGACTTTACGAATGCTTGAGATGAGAAATTCATGAATTTGTAGTCTAGGGATAGATGCAGGTCATGAAACCAATTAAATTAGTTGCAAAGCAATAATTTACAAGAGAATTTCTATACGATAATGCTTAATTCTAATCTTAAATCCACTAAGGAATTAGGGGTTACTTTGGAATTAAAGGTTCTGTCACTAAGACATTAGGGCAAGAATAATAAAGAGAATTCGGTAATAATTCAATAAAGGAATTCAGTAACTAGGATCAAATTAGACACCAAGGTTGGATTCGAAGTGAAACTCATCCCTGACATTTTTCTCATTATAAAAGATCAATTTTATTATTGTTGTTAATTTCAAACATTATTTCAATCAACTTGGGAACCTTTTTGTTCAATTCTAGTAATCAAATATAATTCAATAGTAAAACGCAATCCTTGAGTTCGACACTCGGTACTACCGTTTTATTATTACTTGCAACGATTCAGTACACTTGCTGAAACGCTATCAACTCTCAAGGATTTTGATTTCACATTGCAGTACCACCCTGGGAAGGCCAATGTGGTGGCTGATGTGTTAAGTAGAAGAAGTGTGTTAGTGTCTTCAATAGTAATGGCTAGACAATAGGAGTTGTGGGAAGCATTTAGAGACCTACACTTGGACGTAGAGTTTGCACCAGGGATTTTGAAATTTGGAATGATTAAGATTTTGAGTAGTCTACTTGAAGATATTGCGAATTTTTAAGATGACGTATTAATCCAAGAGAAGAGGAACATAATAGTGCAAGGGAAGACAACTGAGTTTAAGATTTGACCAGATAACATTTTGAGATGTAATGGGAGGATTTGTGTACCAACAGTTGCGGATCTAAGTAAAATAATTTTAGAAGAGGTTCATAAGAGCAAATTGAGTATCCATCTCGGAGCAACAAAGATGTATCAAGACTTGAGGTATTATTATTGGTGGTCAAGAATGAAAAGGCATGTAGCGGAGTATGTATCAATTTGTTTAACTTGTTAGAAAGCGAAAGTGGAACTTCAATGGTCTGTTGGAATGTTACAACCTTTAGATATACCTGAATGAAAGTGGGACAACACTTACATGAACTTTATAACCGAATTGCCAAAAACAAGAAGAAAACATTATTCTATTTGGGTGATAGTGGATCGATTAACTAAATACGCACACTTTTTACAAGTAAAGACCATTTATAATATAGATAAGCTAATAGAGATCTATATTGATGAGATTGTGACATTACACAGAGTACCATCGAGTATGCTATCAGACCATGACCTGAAATTCACGTCGCTCTTTTGGGGAGTGTTGCATGACGCTTTGGGAACGAAACTAAGATTGACCTCAACATATCATCCGTAAACGGACGGACAGACTGATAGAATGAATCAGTCCCTGAAAGATTTATTGAGGGCATGCGTATTACATGATATAGGAAGCTGGGATGATGTAATGCCATTGATTGAGTTTACCTACAACAGTAGTTTCTAGACAAGTATTGAAATGATACCATATGAGGCTCTGCATGGATGCAAGTGTCAAACGCCTTTGTGGTGGTATAAGGACGATGAGAGTATGATTTTAAGACTTGAGATGGTGCAACAGATTACATATAAAGTCAAGAAGATAAAAGAGAAAATGAAGATCTCACAAGATCGTTAGAGGAGTTATGCAGTCAAGCGTCACAGACCTTTAGAATTCGAAGAGGGTGACCATGTGTTTCTGAGAGTTACGCCTATGACTGGAGTTGGCAGGGCCATAAAATCAAGGAAATTAACCCCGGAATTTATTGGACCATACCAAATTACTACACGAATTGGACATGTGGCTTATCGGGTTTCGTTGCCTCCGTTGTTGTCCAATATTCACGACGTGTTTCACGTGTCAAAACTAAGGAAATACTTTTTGGATATGTCACATGTGATCAAACCAGACACCATTCAACTAAAGGATAACTTGTCATTCGAAGTACTACCTGTAAGAATGGAGGACAATAAGATCAAGCGGTTAAGGGACAAGGAAGTTT
>NC_021160.2:38608616-38610652 GCF_000331145.2 Cicer arietinum | reverse complement strand
CAAGGTATTTCCACACGGTGCCGTCGAAGTGAAAGATGTACACTCCGATCGGAACTTCAAGGTCAATGGACAAAGACTCAAATCGTATTTCGGGGAAGAGTCAAAACTTTTGATGGAGTCCATCCATCTGGTTGCCATTTGAAGAATGATTTGTCAAGCTTAGGACACTAAACAAGCGCTTATTGGGAGGCAACCCAACTTCATATCCTTTGCATTTTAATTTCATGTCACTTTATTTACTTTCAATTTTAGTTTTGAATTACTAATTTTATTCATTCTTGATGTTTAGTATAAGCAAGAAATCATAAAAATGTGTCATGGAGTGTTTTTTTTCAGTTGAGAGGGGGAAAAACGCGCCTGAAGCGCAAGCCGTGCGCCTGAAGCGCATTTTAGGGAGTTCAGCGCTGTGAACGCGCGCCTGGGGCGCCTGAAGCGCATTTCCCAGATCCCACTTCTGCCAACGCGCGCCTGGGGCGCTTGAAGCGCATTTCACAGAAATCCTGGAAATTCTGGGCCTTTTTTTTAAACACTACAAGTAAGCCAACTTCCTCTCTTTCACAAACACCATTATCATTGAAGGTCAAGCTCCCTCCCTGCACACAATCTCAAAAATTGTCTCATCCTCAAGTAAGTTTCTATCTCTTATCCAATCATCCCATCCTCAAGTAAGTTTCTATCTCTTATCCAATCATCCCATCCTCAAGTAAGTTTCCCCAAACCTCTAATATTAACTCATTCTTGTTTACTGATGCATGTGAGTTTTTCTCTTTTAAATTTGAATCTATGCTAAATGTATACATTATGCATGCACACATGTTTGTTTAAAGAGATCGAATGGGGTTAATGGTTGCGAGATTGAGGGTTGTTCATTCATTACTATGCCTGCATTCCAACTGTTTGATAAAATGTCACAATCAGTATTATGCTTGCATTCCAACTGTTTGATAAAATGTCACAACCATTACTATGCTTGCATTCTGATAGCGTTTCAGCAAGTGTACTGAATCGTTGCAAGTAATATTAAAACGGTAATACCGAGTGTCGAACTCAAGGATTGCGTTTTACTATTGAATTATATTTGATTACTAGAATTGAACAAAAAGGTTCCCAAGTTGATTGAAATAATGTTTGAAATTAACAACAATAATAAAATTGATCTTTTATAATGAGAAAAATGTCAGGGATGAGTTTCACTTCGAATCCAACCTTGGTGTCTAATTTGATCCTAGTTACTGAATTCCTTTATTGAATTATTACCGAATTCTCTTTATTATTCTTGCCCTAATGTCTTAGTGACAGAACCTTTAATTCCAAAGTAACCCCTAATTCCTTAGTGGATTTAAGATTAGAATTAAGCATTACCGTATAGAAATTCTCTTGTAAATTATTGCTTTGCAACTAATTTAATTGGTTTCATGACCTGCATCTATCCCTAGACTACAAATTCATGAATTTCTCATCTCAAGCATTCGTATTCTTGCCCTAATGTCTTAGTGACAGAACCTTTAATTCCAAAGTAACCCCTAATTCCTTAGTGGATTTAAGATTAGAATTAAGCATTACCGTATAGAAATTCTCTTGTAAATTATTGCTTTGCAACTAATTTAATTGGTTTCATGACCTGCATCTATCCCTAGACTACAAATTCATGAATTTCTCATCTCAAGCATTTGTAAAGTCCACTTCCGTTTCAAAATACAAATCGTAGAACATTTTAATGTTGATCAAGCAATAAAAAGCATTAAGCACAGAGATGAGAAAAACAATTCAATAAACTCATTCATATAACTAGAAATCAAATCAGAAAAATAAGGGTTTCATCTGGTTACACTCATCCCTAACAAATAGGGTTTAGTTACTCATGACAGAGATACAAAAGATAAGGGTTAAAGAAGAATTACAAGAATGATTCATGGATGATTCTTGATAAAACTGCTTCAATGGCGTTAGAAACGGCCGTCTTTGAGTTTCTATGCTAGGGCACAAGTCTCCCAAGTTCCCAAGAGTAAAAAAGATCCATAAACAGTAAAAATTTG
>NC_021160.2:38587284-38603690 GCF_000331145.2 Cicer arietinum | reverse complement strand
ATTAATGTGGGCATGTTAATAGCCAAGGATATCAGGGGCACAGCCATTCTTGATCCCCCAATAGGCTACTTCCATCACGCCTCCCTGATAGGCAAATTATGTGAGCTGGTGCGAGTGGTACCAAAACAAGGCGAAGAAATGTTGAAACCAGCTACTCCAATCATTGCCAGATGGATAACAAAACACTCTATGATTCCAGCAGACCATCCTGTTACCCCACCAGCAGCAATGCCAACAGAGGAAAATACTGAACCACAAGAACCACAACACCACCCTCCACACTCATCCCAGCTCTCTAACGAGGACAGAATCAGTAGATTGGAAACTATGATGGAACAAGTGATGATTGATCAGCGAGATGGACATGCCAGATTAGAACTGGGGATGACCAATCTCTATCGAGCATTTGCCTCCTCTCAACAGACACCAGGAGGCATGTTTTATGCTGATTTATTCACACCTCACCAGTATACCGGCGACCATAGCGGAACAGGAGCAGACGATCTAAACGAGGATCCGTGAATTGCTAAACTAGAGAAGTTTTCTTTATTTTGTTTTTGAAATTTTTCCTTTCCTTCCTTTTTTTCTTTCTGTTGTCTGTCCTGTTTCTTTCCGTTTTTTTCTTTTTCTGTTTAATGTCAGTGTATGTTGACTTTCTTTTCTTCATGTTTTTTTGTTCCTTTCACTAAATGTGTACTATGATGAAACAGTTGTAATAACTTGCACTTGATCTTAAAATTTCTGTTTGTGATTTTGCAAGTTAAATTTCATTTCTTAGATTATGTTATTGCTCAAGTCGACAAGCCTTCCTAATGCATGCATTCTTGATTACTAAATGGTTGTAGAAAGCTAATATGCCATCAATTTTTCAAAAATACAATTTTAACTTTTCAGAAGCATGTTGGCTTTATTTTGATTGTTCATACTCTCTCTTATTATCCTAGCTGTGAGCTTTTGAGCCTAAACACTTAAATTCTTTGTTGTGTGATTATCCAGACATGTGTTATCCCTCTAGAACTTGCACTAATTCTGACTTGCATCACATGTAATTTATGCATACATTGAGGCAATTTTATTGGTCGTTTGAGCCTTTCTAACTACCCTATGAAAATTTTAACCTTTGCTAGCCCCTTTGAGCCTTGCCCTTTTATTTCGGTTACTAGCCACATTACAAGCCAAACACCTGACTTTAATTAAATCACCTTACTTGGAGTTAGGTAGAAAAAAAAAATTATGGTCTTGATAAAATTCTAAGTTTGGGGTTGCTCATGGGATAGAAACTTTTTAAGTTTGGGGTGGTGGGTGATTCTCACAATAAAAAAATAAAAAGAAGAAAAATAAAATGAAAGAAGAAAGAAGAAACAAAATATATCTTCTTGGTTCTTCTGTCAATGTCTGAAAATCTCCATAATGAAAAGATGAAAAAAAAATGGTAGAATAAGGTGGAAATGTATGCCTAACTCCAAGTGGTAAAGCCTACTATCCCAAAATGTCCTACCCTTACCTAAGCCTCATTACAACCCGAAAGTCCTCCAAAAATGTATGTGTTTGCTGCATTGTGATTGCTAACTAGAATTTTTTCAAGCCTATGGTAGCGTGATGCATGTTCTAGGATTTGAGCGATAAATTCATAACCCTTTCTAAACACTTGAGAGAAATTTTGGTGAGATTGTGTGAAGAGAGAGTTGAATTTGATGAATGAATGCCAAGGTGTACAAATCTTGTTGTCTGTATTTTTGAAAACAACCATAGAGCATGATGAATGTTTTGCAGTAGCAAGAACTTTGAAATTTGAGTTTGATGTAATTTGAGAAATTGAATTTAAGTGTGCATTTAACAGGACCAAATATGAAATTAATTGTTGCTTGGGGACAAGCAATAGATTAAGTTTGGGGTTGTGATGACTCTTCATCATATGCATATTTTCCCACTGTTTTAGTCTTATTTATCCTCAATCATCAGTTAAATTAAGGATTTATTTGATACATTTTGTTGATTTTTGTTCTTTGAGTTAATAAAATATTTTTTGTTTTTATATGAGAAAAATGCAAAATACATCAGATAGCATATGAAATGCGCCTGGAGCGCGTCCTGGAGCGCTTGGAGCGCATTTCGCAGGATTGGACTCTGCCAACGCGCGCCTGGAGCACGTTTTTCCGCGCCTGGGGCGCGCGACGCGCACCAGCAACCATAAAAACGCTGATTTTTATTGTTTAAGGGATCTTTTTGACTCTGGGGAACTTGGGAGACTTGTGCCCTAGCATAGAAACTCAAAGACGGCCGTTTCTAACGCCATTGAAGCGCCAAAAACTTGATATCGTTTCAGCAAGTGTACTGAATCGTTGCAAGTAATAATAAAACGGTAGTACCGAGTGTCGAACTCAAGGATTGCGTTTTACTATTGAATTATATTTGATTACTAAAATTGAACAAAAAGGTTCCCAAGTTGATTGAAATAATGTTTGAAATTAACAACAATAATAAAATTGATCTTTTATAATGAGAAAAATGTCAGGGATGAGTTTCACTTCGAATCCAACCTTGGTGTCTAATTTGATCCTAGTTACTGAATTCCTTTATTGAATTATTACCGAATTCTCTTTATTATTCTTGCCCTAATGTCTTAGTGACAGAACCTTTAATTCCAAAGTAACCCCTAATTCCTTAGTGGATTTAAGATTAGAATTAAGCATTACCGTATAGAAATTCTCTTGTAAATTATTGCTTTGCAACTAATTTAATTGGTTTCATGACCTGCATCTATCCCTAGACTACAAATTCATGAATTTCTCATCTCAAGCATTCGTAAAGTCCACTTCCGTTTCAAAATACAAATCGTAGAACATTTTAATGTTGATCAAGCAATAAAAAGCATTAAGCACAGAGATGAGAAAAACAATTCAATAAACTCATTCATATAACTAGAAATCAAATCAGAAAAATAAGGGTTTCATCTGGTTACACTCATCCCTAACAAATAGGGTTTAGTTACTCATGACAGAGATACAAAAGATAAGGATTAAAGAAGAATTACAAGAATGATTCATGGATGATTCTTGATAAAACTGCTTCAATGGCGTTAGAAACGGCCGTCTTTGAGTTTCTATGCTAGGGCACAAGTCTCCCAAGTTCCCAAGAGTGAAAAAGATGCTTAAAACAGTAAAAATCTGCAGATCCCTAAAACATTAGAAATCTGCGTTTTTATGGTTGCTGGTGCGTGTCGCGCACCTCATGGTGCGCGTCGCGCGCCCCAGGCGCGCGTTGGCAGAGTCCAATCCTGAGAAATGCGCTCCAAGCGCTCCAGGACGCGCTCCAGGCGCATTTCATCTGCTGTCTGATGTATTTTGCATTATTCTCATCTTTTGCGTCTGAATTTGGTCCCGGTGTCTTCATGAAAGTTGTAGATATGGATCATAGTTTTCATTAGCACTTAGAGTGACACTAATTGGAGATCTAGAACTCCATATATGGCTGAAATACTCCACATATGTCATGTTGATTTTTCACCAAAATTCAGCACTACACTAAAAGAAAACGCAATGTAAAATTATGACAAATTCCTACTTAATCAACGAAATAAAAACAAAAAACATTTTATTAACTCAAAGAACAAAAATCAACAAAATGTATTAAATAAATCCTTAATTTAACTGATGATTGAGGATAAATAAGACTAAAACAGTGGGAAAATATGCATATGATAAAGAGTCATCAAGTGTGATACTTTCAAGAACAACATTAATAATTGTTGTTTGATTGACCTAGGAAATACAGGCTCAATTTTCACTTGGTGTGAGCTTGTTTATAACAAAGGAGATAAGATTTTTAAAAGATTAGATCGAGCTTTGCGTAATGATTCTTAGATAGTGTATTTCCCTAATATGTTTGTTAAGGTTCTCCATAGGGTGGAGTTCTCAAAATTTGGGGTAGACTTCGAGTGTTAGTTGAATAAGGAGCTAGAATTTGCTCATAATTTAGCAGAATTTGAAGCTCATGTTACACATTTGTAGTGTGATGAAAAGAAAAAAAAATTATCCATGCTCAATTGGATGGTATTCAAAAATGCTTCTACTAATGAACCATGAATCCTTTCCTCTACCAATTGGGAAAGGATCTCCAGAAGTAGCTAGCTAATGTGCTTTTGCAAGAAGAGCTAATGTGGTACCAAAGGTCTAGAACACAATCGCTCTTTGATGGATATTGCAACTTGGTATTACTAAGTGAAAACATCAATTCGAAGGAAGAATAATTAAAGTCATATGCTTTGAAATAATGATGGGAAATGGATTGAAGAAAAAACAAACCTTAAGCATTTAGTCAACTCTTTCTTTAAATCTTCATTTACTAAAGATATCATGATTAGTGAAGTTGGAACAACCTCGTATCGGTTTAACAAACTTACTAAAACCATTGTAGAAATAGTTGGAAATGATATTTAGGATGAGGATATTAAGCTCGCTCTTTTCAACACGAAGCCTTGGAAAGCTCCTAGTCTATATGGATTTCTAGCAGGCTTCAATCATGGGATATGGAATATAAATTCAGAATCCTTTTGCTACTTTAATCTTAGTCTATATGGCATGCCCTTCTAGATATTGTGAGAGTTAACAACACAAATATTTGTTTTATTCTGAAATAGACCAACCCAAATTTGTCAATCTATTTTGACCTATTTTTTGTGTTGGAACCAAGTTGGTTTTACATTAAGAGTTTTGGTGATTAACAAAAACATTTTATGAAAACAGTATACTTGACTTTAAAGAGTGTGAAAGAAGATTCATGTTTTTGAAGAAAATCTAAAATAAGATTTGATTCCAAATTATAATTGATGAAAATCTAAAATAAGATTTGATTCAAATTTATAATTGAAGAAAATCTAAAATAAAATTTGATTCAAATTTATAATTAAAGAAAAACTAAAATAAGATTTGATTCAAATTTATAATTGATGAAAATCTAAATGAAATTTTTTGACCAAGTTGAAAAGAAGATATGGTCAAGATTTGAAAAATATTTGATCAACATTTGAAGAAGATTTAATTAAGATTTGATGAAGATTTGAGCATGTTTTGAAGAAGAGTTTATTTGAAGAATTTACAAACTCAATCTACACAAAATAGGAACATAATCAATATAAATAATTTACAAACTCAATCTGCACAAAATAGAAATAGAATCAATTTAAAAAATTTACAAACTCAATCTAAACAAGATACAATTCAGAATTAAACAAGCACTAAATTGAATCCCAAATTTTCACTATAAATAGACACTCAAGGCTGAAGGAAAAAAGAATCGAAAAGTAAAACAAAGTTGAAGAACTCAAACTCAAAGTTCTCAATTCATCTTAGAGTAAAAAAAGAGAAATACTTGTTCAAGTTAGAAATATTATTTGAGTGTTCTTTTCTTAGAGTGTGAGAGTTATTATTATCATCAACTTTGTAAGAAGCAACTACTCAAGTTCCAGTGTTTTGATTCCAACCCGATAATGATTTAGTTCCTTCTTCAATATGGGGTTGTCAAGTTGTTAGGAGAAGACTTGGCTTGCAGCGTCAAGATGGTTAGTTCCTTTTTCGATCTGTGTTTATCAGGTTGTTAGTAGAGTACTTGACTTGTAGGGTCAATGTGATTAGTTTCTCAAATGTTTAGGGTTGTTAGGCTGCGTGGGAAGACTGCCTTAGAGGGTTAGGTGGTTTGTAATTCAAGGTATTTGAATTAGTGGATTAAAGCCTTATGAACGAAGGGACTAGATGTAGCCAAGTAAGCAGTGAACCAAGATAAATAATATGTCAACTTATTTATGCTTTCATTGTTTAATGCTTTTGAATCTGATTGCTTTTTATCTAAGTAATTCATAAAAACCAACCAACCTTCATCAAATTAGCAAAAAGTTATCAACTTTATCAAACACAATTCAACCCGCCTTCTCGTGTTTGCACCTTCATTTCGTGTGTAACGTGACCTACAAAACACTCACAAAGGTTATTGTCACTAGATTAAAGCCTAAATGGTTGACATTATATCGCCTACTAGCCTCGAATTGTTTCTACACGAAGCATTCAAGAAACATCTTGTGGCTCATAAAATGGTACCTAGCTTGGCTAAGATGTGTGCTAAAACATGCTTCTTTCCAATTAAGGATGACCTTGCAAAAGCATTTGATCAATCGCGGTGGGGCTTCTTATTTAAAGATCTTCATGAAGTGTAAATGCCTTACAAACTGGTTGATATCATAATGCATTGTGTCGCGTATGTTCAAACTTATGTGATGTGGAATGGTTCTAGTTCTGACATTTTTCCCCATGGTGGGGTATACGTTAGGGGGGCCATGTCTCTGTACATTTTTGTAATGTGCATTGATAAATTTAGTCAGTTGATTGTAAAGAGGTGGATAAGGGCATGTGGCTTCCTATGAAGGCGAGACAAAATGGTCCTTGCATATCACATCTCAAGTTTGCTAATGACATCGTCCTCTTTGGATGAACCATCAAGTAGCAAATGAGATGCACTTTGAATACATTGCTAAATTTTTGTTCTTTCGGGTCAAGTAGCAGCATGGGGAAGACCACTATATTTTTCTCTAAAAAATTTGATAATAGTACTAGGCACAATTTGGTCCAACAATCTAGGTTGAAGGCTAAACACCTTTTTTTTTTTGTTGCTAGGAGCATTACTCAATAACACTCAATGATCCAATCCATTATGATATATTCCACGATGACCATTCGCATACCTTGAAGTTGCGTTTCAAAGATTCAGAAGTTGTTGCATGGATTTATTTGGGTAGAGGATACTCAGAATAGAAGATTGCATATTATTATTTGGAAAACTCTTACTCGTTCCAAAGATAATGGTGGATCGACCATTAGAGACTTTCCTCGTATGAAGAGGGTTTGTATTATGAAGCTTGGATGGTCTATCAAAGACTAGTGGTGATAGTCTAAGGTGCAATTTGCTTAGAAGAAAATATGCTAGTAATTGGAATCGAAATGGCAACCCCATTTGCAAGGTCACTAATTCTCACTAATGGAAACATATCTTCAAGGTTTGGAGAGATTGAAGACTTGGGCTATTGGAGATGATATGATAATGGACATGTAGCAAGACACCTGACTTGTTTGAGAAAGAAGGTTGTAGGATCAAATCTATTCAAAACTTGTTTGAGATTGATTATCAACAATAACTCAATGTAGAAGATCATTGAATCTTGTGTAAGATAACTCGAGCTTTTCGTGGCTTTTCGATGGTCATACAAATGTCTACATGTATTTAATAAAAAAAAATAAGAACATTTAGGTTCTTAAAATAATTTTTATATGAACTATATTGTCCTAAAAAAAATTAAGATTTGAAAGTTATATCTTCTTTTTTATTTTGGCCGTTTATGGACTAATATGGCCTTAAATCGTGGTCCTCTCGTTTTCCCTCATTCTCCCTTGTTGTCTCCATCTCCCTTGTTGTCTCCATCTCCCATGGTCTCCCTATCCAACGTCCTTGTCTTTCTGAATAAATGTTGCATGGACCAACATTCCTCTTTGTTGTTTTTATGATGTTGATAATCGAAGAGATGGATTTTGGAGACTAGAGTTTTTATTTTAGAATTTGAAAGAATAAAAAAGAACGAGAGACTTAGTATTATTTTTGCGTTTCTCACTTTCTCACATTTTTCTTTTCGTGGTTTTATTTATTTGTCACGATTTATTTTTGTAAGGGTCTAAAAATAGTCATTTTTATTATCAGAGACTAATGTATTCTCTGTATTTTTTGTAAGCCTATAAGAGTATCGTTTATTTAATGAGTCTGTGAAAATCAAAATTTAAATATTCTCGACCACATTGGATTATAATGATTAATTTCAGGGGGTAAATAAGTTAATAAAAAGGACTAATATAATTATAAAAAAAAACGTAATTTAGAGAATATTGTGAAATATTACTAATTTTATAAAGTACTGGATTTTAAATCCTTAAATTGATGTTGAGAAGGGTTAAAGAATAATTTTTTGTTTATATTTAATTGATCATGGTAATTATTGTTTTTATTTCTTCTTTTTTATTTTCCCTTAAAATTGGGAAGAAACTTGTCAATTTACTAAATTTTAGTAGAAAAAAATGTTAATAAGACTAATCTAATTAGTCATTAATTATATATATCTTCAAATAAAATCATATAATATCAAAATATTGTGCGGGAAGGACGGAGTGGTGGTGCTCTAGAAAGCAACTGACGAAGCCACGCCCTTTCACCATCCTAATCACATCTTAGTTGATCATGATTATGCCTTAAAATGTTTTAATGACGTATTAACTCGTAAACCTCTGCTTTTAACGCATTAAACTCTGCTCTTGTTACTAGAAAATCAAGTAGTAACTCCATCACTTCATTACTTTCTTCACATAATTCCATATTACTATTTTGTGCAATATTTAAGATATTCGGTTTTTTCCTTGCTTCAACTTCTTCAGGAAACAAGAGTTGTGTTGTGTTCCATACAACTCTGCTTACATTGCAACTTTCACCTTTGCTACAAAATGTAAATTAAAAAATAAAACCGAATATCAAGTGTATGTGATTTTAGAAAGTGTAAAAGTTTATAAAAAAAATACCTTATTATACGTTTTTTGCACACGGGGCACTTATTTTGAAACTTGTCCATGGTAGATAGCCAACATTTTTTACAAAAGCTGCCAATTGTATAATCCATTTATACATAAAAATGTTTACTTGATCATTGAAAATTTCTAATATAACAAAATTTGTGAATTGATTATCATATGTGTATAAAACACATGACATGAAAATGTTTATTTGCCACTATCATTACATATAGTTATTCAATTTTATATTTTATTTTATCTTATGTCTATTCTATAATACGCATTACACAGACCCATAAAAAAAATATTTCGTTCTATTTTGTGATAAAAGTGTTGTTTTTTAGAAATTCAATTATAAGGTTTAACCACACATTACACAAATAAATCAATGCAATATATCATATATCAAAGATAAAGATAGGATTAACAAATGTATACCATAAACATTGTCAACTCTTATGTTGTCATTTAGTAAAAAATAAAAAATAAAAAACTATTATGTTGTTATTACACTAAAAGAATAAAGAGTATAAGTGTCGTCATTGTAAAAGATTAAAATTACTTTAAATATCTAAAAATTGAAGATGTTAGGAATAGGAGGAAGTAAGATCATCGAGATCTGTTATATATATCGAGCAAAAGAAGCAACTCATTTAATTGAGGAAACATATTTTGAGTTTCCATATTTTGGGCTTCTATATTTTGAGCTTCTTGTGAACTATTGAAGGTAACAATTGCTTTCTTTTCTTCAACACTATGAGGAAACAAAAGCTGTATTGTGTTCCACAAAACTATGTTCAAAGGATAAGATTCTCTTTTTCTGCAAAATGTCATCAAGAATTAAAATTATACTTACCACACAAATATCATATATTCATATGTTTCAAGAGTATGTGATTTTGTTAAAATAAAAAACTTTATAAATAAACAAACACCTTATCCATTGTCTGCAGATGGGGCATGAACACCCTTCGCTATTCTTGTTCATGGTAGATAACAAACATGTTTTACAAAAACTGCAAAATTACAAGATTTGTTTATACATTAAAAATTAAATTGAGCATAAAAATTTTAAACATAATAAAAAAAAATTAAGTGAACCACCAATTTAATTATTATGAAACTAAAAGTAATAATCTATTTAGTCAATGAAACTAACAAAATTACAAAATAATCACAACTAACCTCATTGATTTGAGTTTACGAAGAAAAAAAACTCAAAAGATGACAAGTTCATTCCTACCTTAGTTTAATAGATAGTAATTAATTGATTTTATGGACTAATTCAACTAATCCATAAGAAATAATATAATATCAAGAGTGTAACTTTAAGAGATATCATAGAATATTAATAATTTTATAGAATAAATTATTATTGTCTTATAATTCCATAGACTAAATTAATAATTTATTAAAATATAGATTGATTTTGAATTTGATATATACATACGTGTGACCACAAGAAGTGGTAGTTGGCTCAAAGAATACATCCAAACAAATCTGAAAAAATACATAAACAAAAAATCAACATCACAACATGAACTAGAGTGTATTAAACATTAATCAGAAGGATCTTATTACTTACTGAGCATGAAAACTCTTCCCTAAGTTTATCAATGGAGGGAGGAGAAGTAGAATGAGTAGTGGAAGACAAACCACAGTCCACGGCATTCATTAGTACTTATAATAAATCCTTAAACTGTTGTTGAAAATTATAGAGTGACATATATGGTATGAAAGTGTTCTTGTATATAACACAAGTTATCTTATCACCTTTCAAGATTTATTGATTATTCGTAAGTAATCTTGGTATAAAAAAAAATCATATCTTTATTCTAGTTAGAAAAAAAAATTTGTCAAGAAAATAAAAATATTATGAGGAGCATTTAATTAAGATTTGAAATAATTTTAGAAGACTTTTTTATGATAGAAAAATATTAAAATAGTCAATTAAGATTTTAATTTTAATGTAATTAGAATGGATTTGAATCCAAATTCCTCAATCTTCTATAATTCTTCTTAAAAGATGAATTTAGTTTTTTTTAAGGAAACTAAAAATACTATCTTTGGCACCCTTTACATATTTGTTGTTAGTGTTACTACTATGTGTTTCAGTTACTATAGTGTTGATAATGAAAACAAAAAGCGAGGCACTAAATTACAAATCATGACAAAAGATTTTATTTTATTTTGATTTATCTTTTATTTTAAAATCTCAAAAAACCCATAAAACAACCTAAAGCTGATAGTGATGAAAAATGTGCCTAGAAACACATGTTGGTGTGGATCGTGCAACAATTCTATTGTGTCATGTAGCATTCTATTTGAAATCCTATAGATTACAAATTTGATACAAATCCATTAAAATTAAACAAAATTGATTATGAAAATCTTTGAAAAAATCTATGAAATCTTGAATTGTCTTTTAAATTTTGCATTGTTTTTTAAAATTCGAAGAGACTTTTTTATGTAATTTTTTTTTATATTTCAATATAATAAATCTTTGAAATGATTTGTTAAACTATTATACGAAGAGGTATTTTTATAAAAATAATTTAATTTTGAAATTGTGGATATATTTTTACTTCTTTTTATAAAATATTTTCACCTCTTTGTAACTAGTAATATAGTGAGTAATTAATATAATAGTTGATTAAATAAATTTTTAGTCCACATAAAATTTCACATTTTTAATCTTTATAAAAAATTTCGTCAATTTTTAATCCTTTAAAACTCTTTGCTTACATGTTCTTAAGTCATAGTTCAACTTGTCAATGCTGATATTGTTAGGTTAAATATCTTTTATCTGGTCCGAACGCGGGACAATTATGTGAGTTAATTATGGTAAAATTTACTATCTCTTCTAAAATAAAATAAATTTTTTTGTTTAAATTTTTTGTCCAAATTTTAAGTCAACTAAGATGTATCTTTCGAATTTTTGAATAGTGTATAGGACATGTTAACAACTACCTTACAAAAATTTAAATTTTTGTAACAAATGATGAATTAAATATGAATTTTTAAATTATTAATGCTTAAAAGTTCATATTTAACTTATCACTTGTTAAAAAAATTTAAATTTTTATAAGAAAATTTCTTATAATATATCAAATATTAGGGCAATAAATTATTCAAAAAATTTAAGGGACTAGTTGACCAAAAATTTTATAAGGACCAAAAACAAAATTGTGAAATTGTATAGAGATTAAAAATTTATTTAATCATATATTATTTATACCTAATGAATCAATCAACAAAATTTTCAGCTTAAAAAACATACACCAAGTAGTGAAAATAGAAAAACTCCATAATCAATGTACTATGAACCAAAAATATATCTATATATTTTTAACTTAGAAGCAAAGATAAGCTTGGAAAACGCCAAAACTAGCATTATCAAATTCCAAGGTTAGACCAAACAACATCAGAAAGTATAATGAGGAAAAACATGTCCTAGTTGATTTGGAGTTTAATTTTGGTCATATTTTCAATATTTAACGATTATTTGTAATTATCTTGGTATTTATTGCTTTGATTTTTTCCCCTTAACATATTTTTCGATAATTTAAATTTTATTAATAAAGTCTTATACTAACATTATAGTGAACAAGACTCTAACCACTTTCTAAAGAGTTCAATCACGTACTGGTAAGATCACTACAAGAAAAACCCTAATTTGTGGCCAACTTTATAAATATTTTGTGGCCAAAAAAAACTCTCACAAATTAGTGACCGAAAAAGCCCTCACAAATACAAAAATTGAAATTGGTCTTTATTTGTAGCTGAAAAAGCCCTCACAAATTATTAAAAATTTAGGTGGAATTTTTATGGCTGCCTAAGCCCTCACAAAATCACAACGTTGTGATTTTGTGAGGGCTTAAGCAGCCACAAAATCCACTTAAATTTTTAAGATTTTTGTGAGGGCTTTTTCAGCCACAAAATCTAAAATTTGTGAGGGTCAAATTCGCCACAAAAGCTTGAAGGGAGATGTTCATTTGTGGCTGCACATGCCGCCACAAACGCCTGAGACCGTTACCTTTTGTGGCTGCAAAGGCCGCCACAAAGGAATTAAGTGCTACGTGTTTTTCTGGCCGCTCAGGCCGCCACAAATATTTATATCCGTTACATTTTGTGGCGGCAAAGGCCGCCACAAACGCCCAAAGGATCGTTGCCAGTTGTGGCCGTCAAGGCCGCCACAAATCCATGCGTTTTTTACCGTTTTGGCCGCCACAAATGACACATAGCCGTTGCTTATTGTGGCTGCTTTGGCCGCCACAAAGGATCAACCCAATCCTATATATATTACTCCACTCCTCTTATCATTTTTCACTTCTAACTTCTCTCTAAACCCTCCTTCTAACTATTCTCTCCACCTTCTCTCTACAAAAAATATTCATCCAAGCTTCTCTCAATTTTGGTAAGTTTATATTATATTATATATGTAGTTTTTTTTTTGTTTTTTTAATTGAAGTTATTTATGTAATTAATATTATTGAATTTTTATTTTGACAGTGATTGTTAATTACTTCGAAGAGTTGTAAGCTCCGTACGTGAAAGCTTCAAGTCAGACACTACCCAGCATCAAGTTAGTATTTTATACATTTTAAATTTAGATTAATAAATATATATGTGATATTATAATTATATTTATATTATTTTTCTCTAAACTTATATTATATTATATATGTAGTTTTTTATTTTTATTTTTTGATTTGATTTATGTAATTAATATTATTGAATTTTTATCTTGACAGTGGTTGTTAATTACTTCGAAGAGTTATAAGCTCCATACGTGAAAGCTTCAAGTCAGATGCTACCCGGCATCAAGTTAGTATTTTATATATTTTAAATTTAGATTAGTAAATATATATGTGATATTATAATTATATTTATATTATTTTTAAAATATATATTATTAATATATACATATATATATGTGTGTTATTATAGATTTATTTAAAAAAATAGGAATTATGTTGTTTACATAATATATGATAAATAAAAGTTTCAAACACATGTAAAACATATTGATTTTACTATAACTATTTTTTAAAAAAATATTATTAAAATTGATGATATTATTATTTTTTGTTATAATTAAGTCTTGATACATATTAATATAGTTTATTGATTGTTAGTCTTGATATTTTTTGTTAGTCTTGATTATTAAAAAAACATCATTTAAAATGTTATTTCGGTTTATATTATTATTTAGTCTTGATAATAATTTATTATATTGTTTGCAAATTAATTAATACTCCCCTAATTGACATATATAGTAAAAGTTATTGATTTTAATATAACTATTTTAAAAAAAAAACATTATTAATATTGATGATATTAATTATTATTTTTTGTTATAAGTCTTGATATATATATAGTTTATTTTTTGTTAGCTTTGATTGCTACAACCGCACTGTCATCATTCCAGAAGGAGATGGGTATGTAAACTATGATTGATTAAATATTTCATTATTATTGCATGTTACATTATTAATTTCATGAATTTATTTTTATATTTAATTTGCATATAAACTTTGAAGATATCTTCCTTTTAAATCATCTGCAAAGGCAATTGCTGAAGTCATACAAGAGAAATATAAAAAACCATGGTTGTCTTGGGGTGAGATAAAAGAGGATAAGACACCTCAATTTAGCGAAGTTGATCAATTTTTACATTGTTTCAGAGAGCACGATGCTCGTGTTTTGGCTTCTTTTGACCATCGCTTTTCAAAGCGTCTCTCATCTATGTTGGCTTACGCACGTAATAAGAGCGAGGAAAAACGCCTAATTGGATTGGTGAGAATGTTTGGACTGCTTTGTGGAGGAAATGAAACATAGATGCTTACAAACAGAAGAGAGAAAAAACAAAGATTAATAGAGCATCTGAGAGGGGTACCACTACTCATAAGGGAGGTTCCATGTCTTCTGGAGAAATTAAATATTATATGGTAATTAATTACTATTTATAATATATATCTATTAATTTATATTCAATTAATCATCACATTTCACCAACTTATAAACTTGACATTAATTTAATATTTTAGAAAAAACAACTTGGAAGGGAGGTCACTCAGGCAGAGATACATCGCTATCTTTGTAACGCCCCAAATTTTTTTTATCCAAAAATTACTTAAACATATTAGTTTTCTTTTAGAAATAACTATAATTTTTGTTTTTAGAAGTAGTTCATCATGTAATAATTTGAAGGTGCGTCAGAAAATGACTTGATATTTTTTTTTGTAAAAGAATGTAATGCAATTTACTAAAATATTATTTATTCATTTATTTGCAAAATTAATATTCCAGTTATTAGATCAATATTCATTTATGCTCCAAAATAAAATAAAGTCTCTTTAAGTGAAATTCAAAATAAGCAAGGTTGACTGAAATTAATTACATTCAATTATTTACCAGCAAATGAAATCTCACTTCCGCATTTCTATTAAAAGTCAATAATGAAAAGTAAATAACTTTACAATGTACGACAAAATTTTTAGTAATACAAAATATTATTTTTAAAGTAAATGTCTCATTTTCCCACGCGCGTGCACCAATCAAACATCATTCATACGACTTTTGATATCATTAGTACCTAAATATTGGTGTAAGGGGTCAGTTCATCCCACAACAAAAATTAAACCAAATAATAAATTAACAACCATAAAATATGAATATAAAATCTTTTCGTAATAAAAGATTTTAAAAAAATTGATTCTTTAATAGTTCTTAAAGATGTATCAAAAGTCATAGAATGTATCTAAATAAATCAAGTAGCAATCGTATAGCAAATAATTAGATCAAAATAAAATAACATAAAAATGTATGCAAGTCATGCATGCTCCTAAACATATATGATCCGGATATAACCAGCCACACAGGCGTCCACACAGAAGCCCCCCATACCAATGGGGAAAATTAACCCAGCCACACAGGCGTCCACAAAGATGCATATGATATGTCATGAAATGATAATGATGCTCAAAGATACATATCACCACCCAATTAGATAATCACATAAATCACAAGCCACTTAGGCAACCACAAAGATAACAATATTTAAAACACAAATCACCAGCCACTTAGGCAACCACAAAGATAACAATATTTAAAATACAAATCACCAGCCACTTAGGCAACCACAAAGATAACAATATTTAAAATGCAAATCACCAACCACTTTGGCAACCACAAAGATAAAAATATTTAAAATACAAACCACCAACCAAACCACTTAGACAACCACATAGATAAAATATTCAAAACACAAACCACAAGCCACTTAGTCAACCACAAAAATAATATTATTAAAACACAAATCAAGGTTTGCCGCTAAACACATCACAAAAATCAACTTACAAGATAAAATTTTAATCACATATGACATCAAAAGTTTTATTATCATGGACGCTTCCAATCAAGAGTCAATAAATATGTTATCCCAAATATATAACACACAAACACGTGAATAATTGTCTTACACTCATAACTTTCATTTTATAACCTATGAAATTGGATTAACAACGTCTTATTAATATAACTCAAAACTCAAATAACCAATAACACATACAAATATAAGTTTTATTTCTTCTACTATAAATTTTCTCCGATTCATTGTTATTTAGTCATACAAATCAAGGTTTGTCGTTAAACACGTCACAAAAATCAACTTAATCATCTTATCATAATTAAAATTAAAACTTTTCACCAATTCTCCCGAGACTCATATAGACTTCTTAAAAATCAAAACTTTAAAACGAAATAGCACAAAAATTGAAACTTTAAATAAAAGATATCTTAAAAAAA
>NC_021160.2:38536318-38587272 GCF_000331145.2 Cicer arietinum | reverse complement strand
CATAGCTTTATAATTAAGTACACATAAACAACACACAAATAATAACTTTACATCAAATATATGACATCAAACATATTACTCATGTTATAATAATAAAAATTGAAATTTTATAATTAAGTTTATCAAAGCAAACATATTACTCATAAAAACATAATATTATAGTTAAATTCTTTAAGGCAAACATAAATCAATATTTTTCTTTTAAGACATCAAGACATATATCAATATCTTACAAACTATTAATTTAATATCTAGCCTAACATTGCATGGGGAAAAGCCCTTACCTTATGCGCTTTCTTTCTTAACACCTCTAAATTTGCACGAGCTTAGGCGCTTTCTTTCTTAACACCTCTAAATTTGCACGAGAAATAGCTCACGAGGCAGTAATGAATTCAACACCGATAGATATTGGAATTTACGACTCAGAAAATTATTTTGAGAGTGTACGAATGACAACTAGGTGTGACAACAAGATGCCTAACTGAAATGTATGAACATATAAGCTATTTACGTTGCACTATTACCATTGATTTCATGTCTAAAATTGAAGTGCACTTAATTCCAACATTATACTACCAATAATTACTATTTCTTTAATTTTATTAGGTTGTTACAAAGCCAATTGAAATCATGTGTATTTATATGTATGAGTTAATTTGGATTAACTAATAGAGTTCACCATATATTGAAGGGTGTCACACACTAATTTTAATTAAATAAATAAATTAGAGATTGTCACATCACCCTTTTAATTTTTTTATCTAATAGTTACGAAACCAAAAATTTCATAGAATTATTTTTGTAGACAATTATAATAAAATTATAATTTTAGTTTAAAAGAGATGAATGCATGAGATACAAAAAGGACAATAGTCTTTTTGTGTCCTCTCTTAATTGCACAAAAAAACTTATAACTAAATTTATAATCTTTCTTTAAAAAATAAATTAAATGTGTTTAAAATGAATTAATGCACATCATGTCAAGAAAACACCATGAATTGTCATAAAATCTTGACATAAAGGAGAGTAAAAGAATGAGTCAAGTCACTAATTTTTGTTTTTATAGGATAGACCAAAAATATTTTCAAAACACTTATACATAAAGGTTGGTTTCACTAACTCTATAATATTTCCTAAAATGAATACTTATTTTATCGCAAATAAAACTAACAAACAATATAACTTATATAAATTCTAATTTAATTAAATAATTCAACTAATATTTTATCAACTAAAATAAATCAAGCAAGACAAGAATACCACTCACACATAACAAAATAAAACAAACATATCTAACACATCAATTTCATGATTAACGAAACTAATCAAATAAAAAAAATGTCCATTTATGAAATAATGACATCATAAATAGTCCCCATTATATATATAATATATGAAAATTTTGGGGTGTTACAATCTTCATGTTAATCCAGAAACAAATGAGTATACTGATGAATTATCAAAAATGATGCAGGTAATTATTATATATTAATTATTATATATTAATTAGACCTATAAATTATTATATATTAATTATTAACTATTTTAATTTTTTTTATTTTTAATATAGGAACAATTACTTCAACAAGTCATGAAAGAATGAGATGATCATCAAGCTACTCTTCCTCCTACTCAGTGAGCTGGTCAAGTGCAGCGGAAACAATATGAGACCGCAAGTTTTATGCACATCAGTGGTGGCAAGTACAAAGGGCGTGTGCTGGGTGCCGGTAGTTTATCATCAACCTTTGTGAAAGGTCCAACCGGCTATATTTAGACTGAGACGTCTTCTTCTTATGCTAGTACGGATCGATCTCATCGTCCGTCGATAGATAATCTTGACCAGTTAAAGGAGCAATGGGCAAGTGAGCAAGAAGAAAAGACACAACAGCTGATACAAGCCGCAATTGATAAATTGAATGAGGGATGGAAACAAAAGTTTCAAGAGCAGCAACAGTAGTTTCAACAACAACAACAATTTCAACAACAACAATTTTCATTTCCTCCTGTATTTCATTAGCAGTTCCCGCCTCGGCCTCAATACTTGCATCAACAACCACTATTCCAGCAGCAACAAAATTACTCTCAATACTCCCAGCAGCAGCAACCACCTCCAAATTTCCAACAACAACACCAGGATCCTCCGACTCTGCCTTCCAACAACAACAACAACCAATGTTTCAGCAACAACAATATTTTCATAGGGCTCCTCCTTCGACTAGTGGTGGTGCAATCGAAGATAAATTCAATTTCAAACCATGATGTCTCCTCCAACACAAATTAATAATACTTTTGAGAGACTTCTTTCATCGGGTAACATTGTAGGGAATACTGATGGTGGGAGTGGAGCTGATCAGAGGAATTATTATGAGGATTGATATGTCATTTGAATAATTTCAGAATTTATTTTTGGGTTGTATGAACACATATTTATGTTGTCCTAGTTAATTATTGTGTGTTTAATTTTGGGTTTGTAAGACATTATTTTTAAATTTTGGGTTTGTAAGACATTATTTATTAATTTTGGAATGCATGTTTTATTTGGTTTGGTGGTAATTACTTTAATTATTATTAATATTATATTTTTATATATAATATTTATTTTAATTTTAATATTAAATTTTAATATTTAATTTTAATTTTAATTTTATTTAAATTTTAATTTAATTTTAATTTACATTTATTTGTAATTTAAATTAATCTTTAATTATAATTTAAATATTTTATTTTAAATTTAATTTATATTTTAATTTAGTTGTAATTTTAATTTTAATTTTAAATTTATATTTATATTAATTTATTATATATAATATTATAATACAATATTAATTTTGAATTTAAAAAATTAATTTTTTAATATATGTAATATTTTGTGGTGGCCTAAACTCTCACAAAATATTTATTTTACATGCTTAAAATGAAAAAAAAAATTATATTATATACTATATTTTTAATACTATTAAATTTAATAGGTGAAGCTTTAGTAAATCCCCAAATGAATTTGAAGGTGTAAATTTAGCATGTGACAAAGTATTTATTTTCTTCTTTCACAAAACCATTTATTTATCAGCCTAATACCCTAAAACACAATCATGGATGTTATGTTATGCATTACACTAGTTATAATCATATGTTGTTATGTAATAGACTATAAACAAATATAGCCTATAAAATAATCATGACATGAGACAAAGTATTTTTTTTTTCCTCTCACAAAACCCTTTCTCTACAGCTTTCCAAATCTTCAATTTCAATGAAAGTTTACTTTCCTCTCCATCTCCCAATATACACTTAGTTCCCAAATTTGGAACATCAATGTCAAAACTACCCTAAACATAAAAAATTATCACATATCTTATTGTCTATTAGAATCATGTCTTATAACTTACAAAGCAATCATGCATGCTATGTAATGCTTTGTCTTAGCTATAATCATATGTTATTATCTAATAGACTAAAAATAAAATAGCCTATAAAATATTCATGCTTGCTATCTAATGTCTTACACTATCTATAATCATTTGCTATTTGCTGAAGCAAAATCCTTAATTAATATTTTGAAGATAATCAAATATTTAATTATATTTGTTAACTATGATTATTATCTTATTAATTATTAACTTGTCATTTTGAGAGTATTCTTTCAGACAAAAAAATCAAAACAAGTTCATTAATGATATGTTGAAATATGCATATTCATGCAAGATCACATTTTGTTTTTCAACTAATCAAGAAATATTTGATCATCAATTTTGGACCCATCTCATGTACACAACAAGATAAGACCACATTTTTATGAAATATGAAATGATTTGGAAGATTCCTTAAAGGAATGTCAAACAAGAGAATGATAATTGAATGATTGCATAACATTTTGATTGTCTTATTTCAAGTTAAGAGACAAAATGAATCAATTTGAGAAAACTAAATGTATGACATGAATGACAAAATTCGCACATGGGTCACTAACAAGTGAATGAGCTTTTAGAAGACAAATAATGAAGGTCCATTTGCAAAAACACGTACAAATGGATTGAAAATACGATGTTGATGTGACAATTGTATCATACTTTTAACTCATATTTATTCCAATGGACATATTCATCCTTCGTGCCAAAGTTTCCTTCAAGACTCAAGGAAGATCGTTCTAGGTTTCAACAAAAATGTTTTAGATAAAAGTGAAAACAAGAAGATTGTTTCAATGAAAGAAATTGACAACTGTCAAGACTGACCAACAACTACATTGAAATTAAACTGGATTTTCAAAGCCTTTCTTCATCTATAAAAAGACCAATTAAAAGATGAGGCAATAGTTCAATTTACAATCTATCTACAGTTGTTCATCTAAGCACAACTTTGAAACTCTTCTTTCAAGCAAAATTTCAAGAGTTATCTTGTTGAAGTCTTTGATAAAGCGCCTATAAAAACTTGGATGACCAAGAAAAGAACGAATATTACGGATGCAAGATGGGTAAGGCAAATTAGAAATCACATCAATCTTGGCAGGATCCACTTTTATCCCCTTCTTAGATATCACATGTCCTAAAACTATGCCCTGCTCAACCATTAAATGAAATTTTTCATAATTCAGCACAAGGTTAGTTTCAATGCATCTATGCAAAACTCTATCTAAAATGTTCAAGCATGCATCAAATCAGGAACCATACACAGTAAAATCATCCATGAAAACTTCTATACAATTTTCTATGAAATCAACAAAAATACTAATCATGCAACGTTGGAAAGCGTCAAGAGCATGACATAGGCCAAAAGACATCACCTTGTAGGCAAATGTGTCGAAAGGGCAAGTGAACGTGATCTTTTCTTGGTCCTCTAGTGCAATATGGATCTAAAAATAACCTGAAAAACCATCAGGAAAACAATAATGTGACTTTACCTCGTCCTTGGGGCTACCTAACTGATTTTACCACATCCTCCAGTAGTATCCGATGCATACACATGGATGGGCTAATACAAGGAATATCAGCCAAGGTCCATCTGATTGCTTTACTGTGTTTTCTCAAAATTTGCAACAACCTTTCTTCTTGTTCATCTTCAAGTTTGGCTGAGATAATCACCGATAACTTTCCATTTCCTTCTAGATATGCATATTTTAAATTTTCAGGGAGTGTTTTAAGCTCTAGAGCTGGTGGCTGCTCAACGGATGGCACAATACTAATGACTGAAGCTAAATATGCAAAATCAATTATGTTAGTGGAAATATCAACATAATGATCAACCTGTAAAGAAAGTTCGATCTCAACACACACATAGCATAACTGATTATCTGTGCAGAAATCACACGTATAAGTATCATCAAAACCAGACAGTGAAGGAAATTCACAACAAAAATATAGGGGGTATGTTTCATCGACCAAATCGGCAAGAAATTCAATTGAAAAATATAATGCTCTTTCGTGGGGTGTTTCATAGCATCAAAGATGTTAAATTTTACAATGCTATCACCAAATTCCATAGATAGAGTTCCGACATGCACATTCATTTTTGTTCTAGCAGTTTTCAAGATTGGTTTTCCTAAGATGATATGCACCCTCTTGGACTTAGTCTCTCCCTCCACGTCCAAAATGTAAAATTATGCAGGAAATATCAATTCATTAATTGAAGTACATCCTCCATAAGTCCAGCAGGACAGGCGTTGCTCTTGTTCGTCAATTGAACGGTAACACCTATACTCTGTAAAGGTCCTAGAGCAAGAGAGTTAAAAATATATGTAGGCATAACATTAATGGATGCTCCTAAATATAACATGGCATTTTCAAATTGACTACTTTCTATGGTACATAGGATGGAAAAAGTTCCTAGATCTTTGCATTTCTGGGGCATGGGTTGAATAAGGGCTGAAACGTTGCGCCACATGTTTACTCTATCATTACCTTTTAACATTTTCTTGTGTGTGCACAACTCTTTTAGAAATTTGGCATATCTTAGAATCTTTTTAATTGCTTCAAGGAGGGGAATATTCACGTAATCTGATATCCACCATTAAAATTATAACAAGAAACACTGATCACGTAATCTGCAATTTGGACCCCATGAAAGTAGGCATTGGGATTTTATTCCAAAACAAACGTTGTAGCTCTTATTTTTAGCTTTCCAACGCCTGCTCACATGTGTCAATCTGATATCTAGTGCTCAAGTTATGACCTATAGAGCAAGCAGTGGCCAATATGCAAATAATAAAATTAAAATTCAATTTCCACCCAAAGTTTAGAAGCAAGCTAAAAAATTAATCTAGGCTATAAAGAACTTTTAAATGTCAAAGTAAAATTCTAAAAACATCTGTTCAAAGAATTTGATCACAAAGGCAGAAAGTTATGTGTTGTGCATTTTAGTGGAAATCTCACATACTGTGAGGACTAAACATATCTCGTATGGAGTGAACCTGTATACTTCACTAGTGTGAGCTGAAGTAGTAATATCAATCACAAGGAAGGGGGTTTGAATTGTTATTCTATTTTTTAAAATTTAATTCCTGCTTTTAATTTAAACTAACTCAAGATTAATATTGGTTACTCATAAAAACTCCAGAACGTTCTTGGTTAGTCAAAAATAAATGAAACATATTATTTCTACGTGATTAATGATAGTGAGTGAGAAAAAGTAAATGATATGGATAGGAGGATCACACAATGATGTATCATGGTTCGCCCAAGGTGGGCTACGTCTAGTCCTCATAATTTGTGAGGTTTTCCACCAATGTGCTCCACATAAGAACATTACGGATTTCACACAAATTTTTTTTCACTCTTGATCAGTTACAACCTTCACCTTTCAACCTCGAAATAATTTTTATAGATATCTTTCAGTCCAGAAAGGATTTTTACATGATAACTTTTAATCAGTAAAACGATTTTTACAAAACACTCAAACTATCTTTAAGAGATAGACTTGAGTTTCAAATGGGATTAAGAAAGAAGGTTGTAGGATCAGAATCTACTCAAAACTTGTTTGAGATTGATTATCAACAATAACTCAATGTAGAAGATCATTGAATCTAGTGTAAGATAACTTGAGTTTTTGCTTGATTGAGGAGTTTTGATTTCTCGAGTATGATTGTTTTAGTGATGAATTGACTGCACTAAAAACTTTTGCTATTGTCTTCAGCTTGATGTTCTTTTTATAGACACGATGAAGGTTAAAGACATCATTATAGTCATTATTGGTTAGTGTCAATTTGCTGCCTTGCACACATGCTGGACTTTCAGCAAAAGGTGCAACAACAATGTTATTTTCATTCTTGTTGTCACAAAATTACTTATTTCATTGCCCATCAATCTGAAGATTGATCTGGAAGATGTTGTTTTGCTTCTTTTAGCTAAACTTTTGGGCTTGATCATTGGTCTGAGTTGCCTTGATATTGATTTTACTTAAGATCTATATTTTGGGAAATGATTCATTTCATTTTTATTTTTAAAGTGAATTATCCAGAATGATATTGATCGGTATAAATGATAATATCATAATCTAGAATGATCTTGGTTTTCCTAGACTAATATTCTTATGAACCAGAATTATCTTGGTTTGCCCATATTGATATTCTTATGAATCATAATGTTCTTTTATAAACCAAAATGATCTTGATTGTGGTATAGGTGTACTCGATTACCTATCTTCAAATAATACATTCAAAAGCACAGGTTAAATAGCAACACAATCAGAATCATGATTAGAAATAAATAAAGTCGTTTGTTTATCTTCAAAATATTGATTTGGGATTTTTCTTCAATGTGATCTTCTTAGCCCTTCTTTTTGTTATTTAGTATTCACATATCACACATTACTTGTTATTAAGTTACTTTATTTTTAATCTTAACCCATCCATAATGCTTTGATTATTCAAACTCTTATCAACAAGATTATTATTCAGTTCATTAAATTTAGTAGATGGTTTAAAAAGGGGTCATAATTCAAACCCCTGTTTTCTTGTGACTTTTATTGCTACTTCACTATTATCTAGTAGACTAAACACTAATAGCCTACAAAATAATCATGCATGTTATGCTATTCTGTGCCTTATACTAGCTATAATCATATGCTATTATCTAATATACTAAAAACTGATAACCTAAAACATGATCATGCATGTTATGCCTTAAATTGACGATAACCATGTGCTATTATCTACTATACTAAAAACTAATAGCCTCCAAAACAATCATGAATGCTATGTTATGCTTTACATTGACTATAATCATGTGATATTATTTAACAGACTAAAAGCTAATAGCTTACAAAATAATCATGCATGATATGTTATGCCTCACACTAGCTACAATCCTATAATCATGCATGCATCTTATGCTTGGGCGCATGCTTTCATATTTCAAAGCTTGCATGCTTTCTTTATTATGGGATCAATTTAGACATGTAAAAAATAACTATTATAAGGTGTTGGAGTTAGTTTGCATCCATAAGGATATCAATAGTAATCTTATAAGTTACTGTCATTAATAAGTTAGATAACTACCAAGTAAGCATGTGCATGGTGGGATATTACTTGATGCAAGCATGTTATAGATATACCATATTATCATGAATCATGAATGACTGACTTACATTGGTCACTAATAGATTTAATATTTTTATATGCATTTAAGAATATTATATAGTTTTTTGGAAATTTATTTTGAAAAAATTTATATTGTAAAATTGATATTTGTCAAAATTGAATAGAATGTAAAATTATTTAAGTTTGGATACATTAAAAAAAAAAGTGATTAATATCAATGTATATTTAGATTTACATTACTTTTTTGTGTGTTTGTACATGTTACTTTTAAGAAAATTGACAACTAATTTTATATGAATGCTACAAAGTCATCAAAGATGTATAGTGGTTTGGGTTGGAAGATCAAAGTAGATTCAATGTTCGATATTTGCTTCTATTATATTGTTTGCTTCCCTAAGAGTAAAAAACAATGATTAATTTGACATCTTTCTAATAAACTTAAGTAATTTAAGATAGGAGCAATATTATTTGAACGTCTAAAAGCACATGCATAGTTTTAGTAAAGAAGAAAAGTCAACGACAACTACTGTCTTGTTTCACAGTTCACACATAGATAACTTGTCGAAAGAACGCATACGTAGTTAAAGAGCAAGATGTTAGGAAGTCATATTAGGATTCAATGTTGGGTATTAAGATATAGAAACTCTGAAAACATTATAAGACATGAGAAAATGATGATGATTTGGTTGACGGATTAGAGGAAGGATCAAGGGTGGAGGAAATGTGTTTTGATGGCTATAATGCCAACATTTATTTTGTCCAAAAGGGAGGAGGCGATAATTCATAAGCCTTCGAAAAATGGGGTCATTGTGAAAATTTTGGGAAGGATGATAGGGTACAAGGCTTTGGTGACTATATTAAAACAACTTTAGGTGACAAAAGGTGTTATCAACCTTATTAATTGGGGGAATGAATAATTTCTTGTAACTTCCCAAATGAGCAGAACCACTACACTGCTGTTATGGAGGGGCCATGATTTATATATGGTAATTATCTAATTGTTAGAGAATGGTCAACATATTTTAATTCGACCAATGCTTCAATTGATACTACGATGTCAAAGTCCTTCAATTCATTATTTTGATGAACAGTAAAGGTGAACAAAAACACAAAATCTCGGGAAAGGGGTAAGTATGCTAGATTTTGTGTGGAGGTTAATCTGAACAAGCCTCTCTTGGACATGTTGACTATCATGAGCAGGTTGTACAAGGTGGAGTATTACGTATTACACTTGTTGTGCCTCAATTGTGAAAAGTTTGGACATTATTTTGAAGGATGTCAAAATACGACTATGGAAATAAAGGTGACTAATGATGGAATGATGTGTTAGGGATGACTTCGTGGTTCAAAATAATAATCTGGTGGCAAAGGAGGGACCATGGATGGTGGTGCAACAACCATGGCAATTGAGCAAAACAATAGTAGAGGTGGATGGGGAAGATAGGGCTTCGACCACTACAAGAAAACATTTGAATACCTACGGAAAATTAGCCACGGATCAGAATCCGTGGGTAAATTAGTTGTTACCCACGGAAAAACCGTGTGTATTGTTGTTTAAAATAAATTTTTTTTTTAATTAATTACCACAGTAATTCCGTGGGTAAAATTAAAAAATCCGTGGGTAATGAAAAAAAAAATACAATCCTAACTTAAATTTTGCCAAAAATTTTCGTATTATTTTACCTACGGCTTATCCGTAGGTAATGTGTATTTTTTATAAAAAATTTCTGTTTAATTTTTTAAAAAAGGTCCCCAATAGAAACTAAATTAATTTTATTAGTTTTAGTAGTGTTAACATAGGCTGCCTTCCAAAACCCAGAAATTTCTCAATACCCAGAAATTTCTCATACCCAGAAATTGTAAACCCAGAAATCGCCTTCTTCCCTAACCCCTTCATACCCAAAAATCGCCTTCTTCCCTAACCCATACCCAGAAATCGCCTTCTTCCCTAACCCTTTCATACCCAGAAATCGCCTTCTTCCCTAACCCCTTCATACCCAGAAATCGCCTTCTTCCCTAACCCCTTCATACCCAGAAATCGGCTTCCTAACCCATACCCAGAAATCGCCTTCTTCCCTAACCCATACCCAGAAATCGCCTTCTTCCCTAACCCATACCCAGAAATCGCCTTCTTCCCTAACCCCTTCATACCCAGAAATCGCCTTCTTCCCTAACCCCTTCATACCCAGAAATCGCCTTCTTCCCTAACCCCTTCATACCCAGAAATCGCCTTCTTCCCTAACCCCTTCATACCCAGAAATCGCCTTCTTCCCTAACCCCTTCATACCCAGAAATCGCCTTCTTCCCTAACCCCTTCATACCCAGAAATCGCCTTCTTCCCTAACCCCTTCATACCCAGAAATCGCCTTCTTCCCTAACCCCTTCATACCCAGAAATCGCCTTCTTCCCTAACCCCTTCATACCCAGAAATCGCCTTCTTCCCTAACCCCTTCATACCCAGAAATCGCCTTCTTCCCTAACCCCTTCATACCCAGAAATCGCCTTCTTCCCTAACCCCTTCATACCCAGAAATCGCCTTCTTCCCTAACCCCTTCATACCCAGAAATCGCCTTCTTCCCTAACCCCTTCATACCCAGAAATCGCCTTCTTCCCTAACCCCTTCATACCCAGAAATCGCCTTCTTCCCTAACCCCTTCATACCCAGAAATCGCCTTCTTCCCTAACCCCTTCATACCCAGAAATCGCCTTCTTCCCTAACCCCTTCATACCCAGAAATCGCCTTCTTCCCTAACCCCTTCATACCCAGAAATCGCCTTCTTCCCTAACCCCTTCATACCCAGAAATCGCCTTCTTCCCTAACCCCTTCATACCCAGAAATCGCCTTCTTCCCTAACCCCTTCATACCCAGAAATCGCCTTCTTCCCTAACCCCTTCATACCCAGAAATCGCCTTCTTCCCTAACCCCTTCATACCCAGAAATCGCCTTCTTCCCTAACCCCTTCATACCCAGAAATCGCCTTCTTCCCTAACCCCTTCATACCCAGAAATCGCCTTCTTCCCTAACCCCTTCATACCCAGAAATCGCCTTCTTCCCTAACCCCTTCATACCCAGAAATCGCCTTCTTCCCTAACCCCTTCATACCCAGAAATCGCCTTCTTCCCTAACCCCTTCATACCCAGAAATCGCCTTCTTCCCTAACCCCTTCATACCCAGAAATCGCCTTCTTCCCTAACCCCTTCATACCCAGAAATCGCCTTCTTCCCTAACCCCTTCATACCCAGAAATCGCCTTCTTCCCTAACCCCTTCATACCCAGAAATCGCCTTCTTCCCTAACCCCTTCATACCCAGAAATCGCCTTCTTCCCTAACCCCTTCATACCCAGAAATCGCCTTCTTCCCTAACCCCTTCATACCCAGAAATCGCCTTCTTCCCTAACCCCTTCATACCCAGAAATCGCCTTCTTCCCTAACCCCTTCATACCCAGAAATCGCCTTCTTCCCTAACCCCTTCATACCCAGAAATCGCCTTCTTCCCTAACCCCTTCATACCCAGAAATCGCCTTCTTCCCTAACCCCTTCATACCCAGAAATCGCCTTCTTCCCTAACCCCTTCATACCCAGAAATCGCCTTCTTCCCTAACCCCTTCATACCCAGAAATCGCCTTCTTCCCTAACCCCTTCATACCCAGAAATCGCCTTCTTCCCTAACCCCTTCATACCCAGAAATCGCCTTCTTCCCTAACCCCTTCATACCCAGAAATCGCCTTCTTCCCTAACCCCTTCATACCCAGAAATCGCCTTCTTCCCTAACCCCTTCATACCCAGAAATCGCCTTCTTCCCTAACCCCTTCATACCCAGAAATCGCCTTCTTCCCTAACCCCTTCATACCCAGAAATCGCCTTCTTCCCTAACCCCTTCATACCCAGAAATCGCCTTCTTCCCTAACCCCTTCATACCCAGAAATCGCCTTCTTCCCTAACCCCTTCATACCCAGAAATCGCCTTCTTCCCTAACCCCTTCATACCCAGAAATCGCCTTCTTCCCTAACCCCTTCATACCCAGAAATCGCCTTCTTCCCTAACCCCTTCATACCCAGAAATCGCCTTCTTCCCTAACCCCTTCATACCCAGAAATCGCCTTCTTCCCTAACCCCTTCATACCCAGAAATCGCCTTCTTCCCTAACCCCTTCATACCCAGAAATCGCCTTCTTCCCTAACCCCTTCATACCCAGAAATCGCCTTCTTCCCTAACCCCTTCATACCCAGAAATCGCCTTCTTCCCTAACCCCTTCATACCCAGAAATCGCCTTCTTCCCTAACCCCTTCATACCCAGAAATCGCCTTCTTCCCTAACCCCTTCATACCCAGAAATCGCCTTCTTCCCTAACCCCTTCATACCCAGAAATCGCCTTCTTCCCTAACCCCTTCATACCCAGAAATCGCCTTCTTCCCTAACCCCTTCATACCCAGAAATCGCCTTCTTCCCTAACCCCTTCATACCCAGAAATCGCCTTCTTCCCTAACCCCTTCATACCCAGAAATCGCCTTCTTCCCTAACCCCTTCATACCCAGAAATCGCCTTCTTCCCTAACCCCTTCATACCCAGAAATCGCCTTCTTCCCTAACCCCTTCATACCCAGAAATCGCCTTCTTCCCTAACCCCTTCATACCCAGAAATCGCCTTCTTCCCTAACCCCTTCATACCCAGAAATCGCCTTCTTCCCTAACCCCTTCATACCCAGAAATCGCCTTCTTCCCTAACCCCTTCATACCCAGAAATCGCCTTCTTCCCTAACCCCTTCATACCCAGAAATCGCCTTCTTCCCTAACCCCTTCATACCCAGAAATCGCCTTCTTCCCTAACCCCTTCATACCCAGAAATCGCCTTCTTCCCTAACCCCTTCATACCCAGAAATCGCCTTCTTCCCTAACCCCTTCATACCCAGAAATCGCCTTCTTCCCTAACCCCTTCATACCCAGAAATCGCCTTCTTCCCTAACCCCTTCATACCCAGAAATCGCCTTCTTCCCTAACCCCTTCATACCCAGAAATCGCCTTCTTCCCTAACCCCTTCATACCCAGAAATCGCCTTCTTCCCTAACCCCTTCATACCCAGAAATCGCCTTCTTCCCTAACCCCTTCATACCCAGAAATCGCCTTCTTCCCTAACCCCTTCATACCCAGAAATCGCCTTCTTCCCTAACCCCTTCATACCCAGAAATCGCCTTCTTCCCTAACCCCTTCATACCCAGAAATCGCCTTCTTCCCTAACCCCTTCATACCCAGAAATCGCCTTCTTCCCTAACCCCTTCATACCCAGAAATCGCCTTCTTCCCTAACCCCTTCATACCCAGAAATCGCCTTCTTCCCTAACCCCTTCATACCCAGAAATCGCCTTCTTCCCTAACCCCTTCATACCCAGAAATCGCCTTCTTCCCTAACCCCTTCATACCCAGAAATCGCCTTCTTCCCTAACCCCTTCATACCCAGAAATCGCCTTCTTCCCTAACCCCTTCATACCCAGAAATCGCCTTCTTCCCTAACCCCTTCATACCCAGAAATCGCCTTCTTCCCTAACCCCTTCATACCCAGAAATCGCCTTCTTCCCTAACCCCTTCATACCCAGAAATCGCCTTCTTCCCTAACCCCTTCATACCCAGAAATCGCCTTCTTCCCTAACCCCTTCATACCCAGAAATCGCCTTCTTCCCTAACCCCTTCATACCCAGAAATCGCCTTCTTCCCTAACCCCTTCATACCCAGAAATCGCCTTCTTCCCTAACCCCTTCATACCCAGAAATCGCCTTCTTCCCTAACCCCTTCATACCCAGAAATCGCCTTCTTCCCTAACCCCTTCATACCCAGAAATCGCCTTCTTCCCTAACCCCTTCATACCCAGAAATCGCCTTCTTCCCTAACCCCTTCATACCCAGAAATCGCCTTCTTCCCTAACCCCTTCATACCCAGAAATCGCCTTCTTCCCTAACCCCTTCATACCCAGAAATCGCCTTCTTCCCTAACCCCTTCATACCCAGAAATCGCCTTCTTCCCTAACCCCTTCATACCCAGAAATCGCCTTCTTCCCTAACCCCTTCATACCCAGAAATCGCCTTCTTCCCTAACCCCTTCATACCCAGAAATCGCCTTCTTCCCTAACCCCTTCATACCCAGAAATCGCCTTCTTCCCTAACCCCTTCATACCCAGAAATCGCCTTCTTCCCTAACCCCTTCATACCCAGAAATCGCCTTCTTCCCTAACCCCTTCATACCCAGAAATCGCCTTCTTCCCTAACCCCTTCATACCCAGAAATCGCCTTCTTCCCTAACCCCTTCATACCCAGAAATCGCCTTCTTCCCTAACCCCTTCATACCCAGAAATCGCCTTCTTCCCTAACCCCTTCATACCCAGAAATCGCCTTCTTCCCTAACCCCTTCATACCCAGAAATCGCCTTCTTCCCTAACCCCTTCATACCCAGAAATCGCCTTCTTCCCTAACCCCTTCATACCCAGAAATCGCCTTCTTCCCTAACCCCTTCATACCCAGAAATCGCCTTCTTCCCTAACCCCTTCATACCCAGAAATCGCCTTCTTCCCTAACCCCTTCATACCCAGAAATCGCCTTCTTCCCTAACCCCTTCATACCCAGAAATCGCCTTCTTCCCTAACCCCTTCATACCCAGAAATCGCCTTCTTCCCTAACCCCTTCATACCCAGAAATCGCCTTCTTCCCTAACCCCTTCATACCCAGAAATCGCCTTCTTCCCTAACCCCTTCATACCCAGAAATCGCCTTCTTCCCTAACCCCTTCATACCCAGAAATCGCCTTCTTCCCTAACCCCTTCATACCCAGAAATCGCCTTCTTCCCTAACCCCTTCATACCCAGAAATCGCCTTCTTCCCTAACCCCTTCATACCCAGAAATCGCCTTCTTCCCTAACCCCTTCATACCCAGAAATCGCCTTCTTCCCTAACCCCTTCATACCCAGAAATCGCCTTCTTCCCTAACCCCTTCATACCCAGAAATCGCCTTCTTCCCTAACCCCTTCATACCCAGAAATCGCCTTCTTCCCTAACCCCTTCATACCCAGAAATCGCCTTCTTCCCTAACCCCTTCATACCCAGAAATCGCCTTCTTCCCTAACCCCTTCATACCCAGAAATCGCCTTCTTCCCTAACCCCTTCATACCCAGAAATCGCCTTCTTCCCTAACCCCTTCATACCCAGAAATCGCCTTCTTCCCTAACCCCTTCATACCCAGAAATCGCCTTCTTCCCTAACCCCTTCATACCCAGAAATCGCCTTCTTCCCTAACCCCTTCATACCCAGAAATCGCCTTCTTCCCTAACCCCTTCATACCCAGAAATCGCCTTCTTCCCTAACCCCTTCATACCCAGAAATCGCCTTCTTCCCTAACCCCTTCATACCCAGAAATCGCCTTCTTCCCTAACCCCTTCATACCCAGAAATCGCCTTCTTCCCTAACCCCTTCATACCCAGAAATCGCCTTCTTCCCTAACCCCTTCATACCCAGAAATCGCCTTCTTCCCTAACCCCTTCATACCCAGAAATCGCCTTCTTCCCTAACCCCTTCATACCCAGAAATCGCCTTCTTCCCTAACCCCTTCATACCCAGAAATCGCCTTCTTCCCTAACCCCTTCATACCCAGAAATCGCCTTCTTCCCTAACCCCTTCATACCCAGAAATCGCCTTCTTCCCTAACCCCTTCATACCCAGAAATCGCCTTCTTCCCTAACCCCTTCATACCCAGAAATCGCCTTCTTCCCTAACCCCTTCATACCCAGAAATCGCCTTCTTCCCTAACCCCTTCATACCCAGAAATCGCCTTCTTCCCTAACCCCTTCATACCCAGAAATCGCCTTCTTCCCTAACCCCTTCATACCCAGAAATCGCCTTCTTCCCTAACCCCTTCATACCCAGAAATCGCCTTCTTCCCTAACCCCTTCATACCCAGAAATCGCCTTCTTCCCTAACCCCTTCATACCCAGAAATCGCCTTCTTCCCTAACCCCTTCATACCCAGAAATCGCCTTCTTCCCTAACCCCTTCATACCCAGAAATCGCCTTCTTCCCTAACCCCTTCATACCCAGAAATCGCCTTCTTCCCTAACCCCTTCATACCCAGAAATCGCCTTCTTCCCTAACCCCTTCATACCCAGAAATCGCCTTCTTCCCTAACCCCTTCATACCCAGAAATCGCCTTCTTCCCTAACCCCTTCATACCCAGAAATCGCCTTCTTCCCTAACCCCTTCATACCCAGAAATCGCCTTCTTCCCTAACCCCTTCATACCCAGAAATCGCCTTCTTCCCTAACCCCTTCATACCCAGAAATCGCCTTCTTCCCTAACCCCTTCATACCCAGAAATCGCCTTCTTCCCTAACCCCTTCATACCCAGAAATCGCCTTCTTCCCTAACCCCTTCATACCCAGAAATCGCCTTCTTCCCTAACCCCTTCATACCCAGAAATCGCCTTCTTCCCTAACCCCTTCATACCCAGAAATCGCCTTCTTCCCTAACCCCTTCATACCCAGAAATCGCCTTCTTCCCTAACCCCTTCATACCCAGAAATCGCCTTCTTCCCTAACCCCTTCATACCCAGAAATCGCCTTCTTCCCTAACCCCTTCATACCCAGAAATCGCCTTCTTCCCTAACCCCTTCATACCCAGAAATCGCCTTCTTCCCTAACCCCTTCATACCCAGAAATCGCCTTCTTCCCTAACCCCTTCATACCCAGAAATCGCCTTCTTCCCTAACCCCTTCATACCCAGAAATCGCCTTCTTCCCTAACCCCTTCATACCCAGAAATCGCCTTCTTCCCTAACCCCTTCATACCCAGAAATCGCCTTCTTCCCTAACCCCTTCATACCCAGAAATCGCCTTCTTCCCTAACCCCTTCATACCCAGAAATCGCCTTCTTCCCTAACCCCTTCATACCCAGAAATCGCCTTCTTCCCTAACCCCTTCATACCCAGAAATCGCCTTCTTCCCTAACCCCTTCATACCCAGAAATCGCCTTCTTCCCTAACCCCTTCATACCCAGAAATCGCCTTCTTCCCTAACCCCTTCATACCCAGAAATCGCCTTCTTCCCTAACCCCTTCATACCCAGAAATCGCCTTCTTCCCTAACCCCTTCATACCCAGAAATCGCCTTCTTCCCTAACCCCTTCATACCCAGAAATCGCCTTCTTCCCTAACCCCTTCATACCCAGAAATCGCCTTCTTCCCTAACCCCTTCATACCCAGAAATCGCCTTCTTCCCTAACCCCTTCATACCCAGAAATCGCCTTCTTCCCTAACCCCTTCATACCCAGAAATCGCCTTCTTCCCTAACCCCTTCATACCCAGAAATCGCCTTCTTCCCTAACCCCTTCATACCCAGAAATCGCCTTCTTCCCTAACCCCTTCATACCCAGAAATCGCCTTCTTCCCTAACCCCTTCATACCCAGAAATCGCCTTCTTCCCTAACCCCTTCATACCCAGAAATCGCCTTCTTCCCTAACCCCTTCATACCCAGAAATCGCCTTCTTCCCTAACCCCTTCATACCCAGAAATCGCCTTCTTCCCTAACCCCTTCATACCCAGAAATCGCCTTCTTCCCTAACCCCTTCATACCCAGAAATCGCCTTCTTCCCTAACCCCTTCATACCCAGAAATCGCCTTCTTCCCTAACCCCTTCATACCCAGAAATCGCCTTCTTCCCTAACCCCTTCATACCCAGAAATCGCCTTCTTCCCTAACCCCTTCATACCCAGAAATCGCCTTCTTCCCTAACCCCTTCATACCCAGAAATCGCCTTCTTCCCTAACCCCTTCATACCCAGAAATCGCCTTCTTCCCTAACCCCTTCATACCCAGAAATCGCCTTCTTCCCTAACCCCTTCATACCCAGAAATCGCCTTCTTCCCTAACCCCTTCATACCCAGAAATCGCCTTCTTCCCTAACCCCTTCATACCCAGAAATCGCCTTCTTCCCTAACCCCTTCATACCCAGAAATCGCCTTCTTCCCTAACCCCTTCATACCCAGAAATCGCCTTCTTCCCTAACCCCTTCATACCCAGAAATCGCCTTCTTCCCTAACCCCTTCATACCCAGAAATCGCCTTCTTCCCTAACCCCTAGGTGTAATTTGAAAATACTATTTAACATAATATTTCACTTTGTTTTGACAATGATGTTTAATATGCTTACAATTAATTTTAAATATATATTCAAAAATACAGGAAACCGTAAAAAAACAAAAATAGAATTAAAATCATTTTTTCATTACCCACGGACAATTCATGGATAAAATTATCAATATTAAATATAAAATAGTAGACTTGTCACGGATGATCCGTGGGTAACGTAACCTACGGCTTTTCCGTCGATAACTATCTACTATTTTACCTACGGCAAATCTATGGGTAACGTTACCCACGGAGACTCAGTGGGTCATATTACCCACGGACAATTCCTAGGTAAGTCTGTCCCACAGCTTGTCCGTCGGTAACAATTTTCCTACGAGCGATTTATCTACGAACTCGTGTCCGTGGGTAATCCGTAGGTAAATTTACGTTACCTACGGATAGTCCGTGGGTAAAGGTAAAATTTGCCGTAGATAATAACAGTTTTTCTTGTAGTGGACGAGCATTAATAGTGGACCTAATTCTAAGGGATCTAGAGTTTCATTCATAGTAACAATATTCCTAATTTGAAGGTGAATAATGATGTAATCAATATGGGTAATATAGAGCAAGATTCTGCGCAAGAGGTGGCTACAAGACCTATTGTCACTAGGTAAAAGCTCAACAAAGGGAAAATAGAGTTAACTAGTTGTCAAAAATGAGAATCACGTGAATGGACTAAATAGAAACAAACATAGACCACGTGCTATCTTTCATCACACAACAAACTCAAATATGAGGAATTAACTTGTGGAAAATTCGAGAAATAGATTGAACATGTGTGGGTGCTTCTTTGGCTAGTCAAGTGGATTAAAATATCAAGAAGAACACTTGTTGTGATCCCACGAATCGACCTGTATTGGCTACTCTTAGATTTTTTTTTGTGTGAAACCACTACCACTTGGTCGAGCCAGTTATTGATCAGGCTCACTTGCATCATGAATCTTCTTTAGGCATCCCCTAGGATTTTGATGTGTATGATAACGAAGAATTTGTGGATGTACATGGTATTTGGAGCACGTGTAATGACAAGTTTGATATGGACATTGTTGACGAGACCCCTTGTCTTGAAAGCGTAGCGAAGGAGGATGTTATAATGCACCCTGATTAGGATTCCCATGCCGTGTAACTCTGTGAAAATAATTGTTTTCAACTGTTGAGTTGTACTAGGAACTAGCTTCTTTAGAAATTGTAAACAATTTATGGATATGCATTGTCTGGAATTATTGGTAGTTATGGAAACTCGAGAGAACCCAATTAGGATGCATATAACTTTCTCAATGTAAGGTTTTGATAGGTTTTGCTACTCTAAAAATAGAGGTTTTATTGGTGGTATTGCGAGTGTTTGGATAGCTTTCATGTAAATGTGTTTGTCCTTCAGACAAAATTCAGTGCAAACATCTCAAAGTGGTGGATCCCAAGAGGTTTTGGTTTTTCTCTCTAGTGTATGTGATTCCAAATGGCGAGGTTCGTAATATCTTATAGGAAAAGCTTACTAGTTAGTGTCTACCATTGACTCTTACGGGTTAGCGACGAGATACTTCAATGATATATTTTCACCGGACGAAAATAAGAGTGGTGCTCATGTTAATTTTGGGAAGTGTGATACTTTCAAGAACAACATTAGTAATTGTTGTTTGATTGATCTAGGAGTTACAGGCTCAATTTTCACTTGTTTGAGCTTGTTTATAACAAAGGAGATAAGATTTTTGAAAGATTAGATCGAGATTTGTGTAATGGTTCTTAGATAGTGTCTTCTCAAATATGTTTGTTAAGGTTCTCCATAGGGTGGAGTTCTCAAAATTTGGGGTAGACTTCGAGTGTTAGTTGAATAAGGAGCTAGAATTTGCTCATAATTTAGCATATTTTGAAGCTCATGTTACACATTTGTAGTGTGATGAAAAGAAAAAAAATTATCCATGCTCAACTGGCTCGTATTCAAAAATGCCACATTTGCTATTACTAAGTGAAAACATCAATTTGAAGAAAGAATAATTGAAGTCATATGCTTTGAAATAATGATGGGCAGAAAGAATAATTGAAGTCAACATGAAGCCTTGGAAAGCTCCTAGTCCATGTGGATTTCTAGCAGGCTTCAATCATGAGATATGGAATATAAATTCAGAATCCTTTTGCTATTTTAATCTTAGTCTATATGGCATGCCCTTCTAGATGTTGTGAGAGTTAACCTATTTTAACCTATTTTTTGTGTTGGAACCAAGTTGGTTTTACATTTAGAGTTTTGATGATTAAAAAAAGCATTCTATGAAAACAATATATTTGACTTCAAAGAGTGTGAAAGAAGATTCATGTTAATGAAGAAAATCTAAAATAAGATTTGATTCAAATTTATAATTGAAGAAAAACTAAATAAGATTTGATTTCAAATTATAATTGATGAAAATCTAAAATAAGATTTGATTCAAATTTATTATTGAAGAAAATCTAAAATAAGATTTCATTCAAATTTATAATTAGAGAAAATCTAAAATAAGATTTGATTCAAATTTATAATTGATGAAAATATAAAATAAGTTTTGATTAATATTTATAATTGAAGAAAATCTTTGACCAAGTTGAAAAGAAGATATGGTCATGATTTGAAGAATATTTGATCAACATTTGAAGAAGATTTAATTAAGATTTGATGAAGATTTGATCATGATTTGAAGAGGAGTTAATTTGAAGAATTTACAAACTCAATCTACACAAAATAGGAACATAATCAATATGAAGAATTTACAAACTCAATCTCCCCAAATTAGAAATAGAATCAATTTGAAAAATTTACAGACTCAATTTGAACAAGATACAATTTAGAATTAAACAAGCACTAAATTGAACCCCAAATTTTCACTATAAATAGACACTTAAGGCTGAAGGAAAAATGAATCGAAAAGCAGAACAAAGTAGAAGAACTCAAACTCAAAGTTCTGAATTCATCTTTGAGTAAAAAGAGAGAAACACTTGTTTAAGTTATAAATATTATTTGAGTGTTCTTTTCTTAGAGTGTGAGAGTTATTATTATTATTATCAACTTTGTAAAAAGCAACTACCAAAGTTCCAATATTTTGATTCCAACCCGATAGTGATTTATTTCCTTCTTCAATATGGGGTTGTCAGGTGGTTAGGAGAAAACTTGGCTTGCAGGGTTAAGATGGTTAGTTTCTTCTTCAATCTGGGTTTGTCAGGTTCTTAGTAGAATACTTGGCTTGTAGGGTGAATGTGGTTAATTTCTCAAAAGTTTGGGGTTGTTAGGCTGTGTGGGAAGACTGACTTTGAGGGCCAGGTGCTTTGTAATTCAAGGTATTTGAATTAGTGAATTAAAGCCTTATATATGAAGGGACTGGATGTAGCCAAGTAAGCGGTGAACCAAGATAAATAATGTGTCAACTTATTTATGCTTTTGTTGTTTACTACTTTTGAATTCGATTGCTTCTTATCTAAGTAATTCATAAAAACCAACCAACCTACCTCAAATTAGCAAAAAGTTATCAACTTTATCAAACACAATTCAACCCCCTTCTCGTGTTTGCACCTTCATTTTGTGTGTAATGTGACCTACAAAACACTCACAAAGGTTATTGTCACTAGATTAAAACCTATATGGTTGACATTATATCGCCTACAAGACTCAAATTGTTCCTATACGAAGCATTCAAGAAACATCTTGTGGCTCATAAAATGGTACATAGCTTGGCTAAGATGTGTGCTAAAACAGGCTTCTTTCCAACTAAGGATGACCTTGCAAAAGCATTTGATCGATCGCGGTGGGGCTTCATATTTAAAGATCTTCAAGAAGTGTAAATGCCTTACAAAATGGTTGATATCATAATGCATTGTGTCACGTATGTTAAAACCTATGTGATGTGGAATGGTTCTAGTTCTGATATTTTTCCCCATAGTGGGGTATACGTCAGGGGGGCCATACCTCTATACATTTTTGTAATGTGCATGGATAAATTTAGTTATTTGATTGTAAAGAGGTGGATAAGGGCAAGTGGCTTCCTATGAAGGCGAGACAAAATGATCCTTTCATATCACATCTCAAGTTTGCTAATGACATCTTCCACTTTGGATGGACCATCAAGAAGCAAATAAGATGCACTTTGAATACATTGCTAAAATTTTGTTCTTTCGGGTCAAGTAGAAGCATGGGAAGACCACTATATTTTTCTCTAAAAAAATTGATAATATTATTAGGCACAAGTTGGTCCAACAAGCTGGTTTTAGAGAAACCTTCAGACTTAACACTTATGTAGGTGTTCCTTTGATTGGAAAAGCTCATTTGTATATAGATTTTCATTTTTTGGTTGAGAATGTGCGAGCTAAGTTATCTAGGTTGAAGGCTAAACACCTTTTTTTTTTGTTTCTAGGAGCATTACTCAATAACGCTCAATGATCCAATCCATTATGATGTATTCCACGATGACCATTCTCATACCTTAAAGTTGCGTTCCAAAGATTCAGAAGTTGTTCCAGGGATTTATTTGGGGAAAGGATACTCAGAATAGAAGAATGCATATTATTATTTGGAAAAATCTCACTTGTTCCAAAGATAATGGTGGATCGACCATTAAAGACTTTCCTCGTATGAATAGGGTGTGTATTATGAAGCTTGGATGGTCTATCAAAGACTAGTGGTGATAGTCTAAGGTGCAATTTGCTTAGAAGAAAATATGCTAGTAATTCGAATGGAAATGGCAAACCCATTCGCAAGGTCACTAATTCTCACTAATGGAAACATATCTTCAAAGTTTGGAGAGATTTAAGGCTTGGGCTATTGAAGATGATATGATAATGGACATGTAGCAAGACACATGACTTGACGGGGTAACTTAAATAAAAGATGTTGTGAGTAACATCCGACACATATGCAACATTAGTGTGTTAGGGATTTAGTTGACAATGATGGTAATTGGAGACTTAAAGAATTGAGGGGGAGTTCTTCGTTACACCTTTGTAAACAAATTGCTATCCATACATATGCCTTATTCCGATGATGGACTAGATTCGTTGTACACATGAATTCTTCAATAAGTCAATATTGAAGATTGAGTTAAATTATTGAGATTCGTGTGAAGACAAAAATCAAAGTGAAAGAATTTTGTTCATCTGAAGACATGACATCAAAATATGGAAATGATTTATATCATCTGGTTAGTAGAATACAATTGACCATGTAGTACAACAACAATCAGAAATTATACTATTGCTATGTGTCAAGATCTCCAACGATACAATTCCCTACGAATATACTCTTCGGTATTTAAATAGAAACATTTTCAAATTGAAGATAATTGATGAAATCCAATTTAATAAAATTCATTTAATAATGTTAGATATTTTGAAGAACGATAATCAACAAAGTAGATAATCGTGATACTCTCAATGATCTTCATCATTCCAAAAGAAAAAACATATAATCCTAAACATTATGAGTATAAGAATTTGATACAGAAAGAGAATATTTCAAAATGATTAATGTATCAAAAGAAAAAAACAATGTTCAAAGAAGATTTAAGAAAAATGCATGAACACATCAAAAGAAAAAAATGAATGAAAAATCATTTCTATTTAGAGTTATTAAAAATTGATTTAACAATCAAATTATTTTTATACACTTGATTTAATATACGAATTGAATTGTATTAACCTCTCAATAAAAATTAAACATTTGATGAAAGATTATGTGTCAACTCAGACACATACTTGATGAATGTACCTAAGTCCAGTAGTCACAACAACTCTTTAATCCAAAGAGGTACCTGAAGAGGTGAAAGAGTACTTGGATCTTAGATAGGCAGATAAAATAATACTTGGAGTCTGAAGAGGTAGAGAAAAGAGTACTTGTAGCCTGAAGAGGCAAAACAAATAATGCTTCTAAACTATTGATTTAATAGTGGATTAATTCATCAACTATACTAAGAAAAATTATATTTGTAAGAGGATAACTAGATGTAACAACTAATAATATTTGGTTCTCTTATGTTTCTCAACTCTGTTATTGATTTAATTTCTTTATGATTTTACTCTATTTTATTCAAAAATGATTTACAATCATAAGTTGAATGTTACGATAAAGAACACATCTTTTTGTTTTGTAATCGAATTTGATTTTCATAAATGATCAATACAATTCAACTTCCATTTTCTTATGCTTTCCATCACCTTTAATTGGTTTCAGTGTTGAATCTTTTGAAAATGGTTGGAAATGATTTATTAATCTTGTAAGAGAAATCATATTGAGTCTTTAATAAATTCAAGATAAATCATACTGAATCGTGTAAGTTAAATCATACTGAATTTGTCAAAAAAAAATTATATAAAGAAAAATTCAAGATGATGACATGGGCGGGGCGAGTGATGGCGATGTCCTTTAATCATCCTAATCTCTTGATAAGTTTTGTTGACCTATTAAATCTTTAATTTTTGCTTTTGCAACTCAAAAATTCAAGTAGTCGCCTAATGATTTCTCTACTTTCTCTAAAAACTTCTTCCATATTAATATTTTGTTGTGCTCTTTGATTATCTCTTTGTAGCATCAAATCATCAGAATCTTGTGCAATATTTAAGGCATTGATTTTTTCCTTGCTTTTTAAGAAACAAGTGTTGTATTGTGTTCCACAAAACTGTACTCACACCGCGAGATTCTCCTTTGCTACAAAAAGTAAATAAAAAAAGATAGACAACAATAAAATATTTTATATTTGTCAAACAAAAATATTTTATATATACTCACTTTTCAGTACATTTGTGATGTTTGATTAATTGCATGAAAAAATATGGTTAATTCAATTGAGTAGATAGTTAATTTAGATTATTCTGAAAGTTTTAGTTAGTAATATAGTTAATTCAACACATAATTCAATTTAGTAAATGATTAATTTAGATTACGCTGCAATTTTTTGTTAATTATATAGTTAAATTAACTAAGTTTTTTGTTATGATGATTAGATTTATGCATCTACTCAACCGAATTCGGAATATTTTTACACGTGATTAATTACGTGTCACGCTGATGTATAAAACATATATGTCCATGTTTATCAAGTGTATGTAATTACGTACATAAAGACAAACTTTTTATAAATAAACACCTTATTATCCATTTTCTACATGTGGAACACTTTTTGTGAAAGTTGTCCATGATAGATAGCTAACATTTGCTGCAAAACTATAGGTTTTGGTTGTTTTTGCATAAGGAATATTAAATTGAACATAGAAAATTTCTAATAGATGAAAAAACTTGAGTGAATCACCAAAATAGCTTATGAAACTATAGGTTTTTTTTAAAAAAAAGTGAACACCTATTTTAGTTCTCACAAAAAATATAAAGGACTTATTAGTCCCTAATAAAAAAAAGACTATTTATAGTCCTTCACAAAAATAAACTAGAATATATTAGTCCTTCTATTGATTTTTTCATCCAACCAAAATCTTTTTACTGATTTTGAATCATGACGCGCGTGTGTGTAGCTTTTCAATTGTTATGTCCATGTGTATTTGATAAAAATAATTAGGAACATTTAGGTTAATATGGTCCTAAAAAAATTAAAATTTGAAAGTTGTATCTTCTTTTTTATGTTTGCCATTTATGGACTAATATGGCCTTAAATCGTAGTCCTCTCGTTTTTCCTCATTTTCCATTGTTGTCTCCATCTCCCTCTCTTTGTAGTTTTTTATGGATGTCGTCAAGAATCCAAGAGATGGATTTTGGAGACTAGAGTTTTTATTTTAGAATTTGAAAGAATAAGAAAGAATGAGATACTTTGTATTATTTTGGTGTTTCTCACTTTGTCGCATTTTTCCTTTCGTAGTTTTACTTATTTGTCGCGATTTATTTTTGTAAAGGAATAAAAAGATTTGTTTTTATTAACAGAGACTAATTTATTCTCGGTATTTTTTATAAGGATTAAAATATGTTTTCACAGTATTGTATATTAAATCAGTCCATAAAAATTAACAAAATGGTCATCAAATTTAAATATTCTCGACTGCATTGGATTATAATGATTAATTTCAGAGGCTAAATAAGTTAATAAAAATGACTAATATAATTCAAAAAAAGTAATTTTAGATAATACTGTGAAATATCAATAATTTTATAAAGTACTGATTTTAAATCCTTTAATTGACGTCGAGAAGGGTTAAAGAGTGAAGGTATTAGATAAAATTATCATGACAAAATAAAAATAAAAATTAACCGCGAAAGAAGTGATGATAGTGATGATTTGGAGGTTATTTGTTAGTCAAATTTTCAAGATTTTTTGTTTATAAGTAATTGATCATGGTAAGTATTGTTTTGATTTCTTCTTTTTTATTTTCCCTTAAAATTGGGAAGAAAATAGTCAATTTACTAAATTTTAGTTGATGAAAAATGAAATCAATCTTAATAATTATTTTGGACAAGAATGTTAATACTTTTTATAACCTACTAATTAGTCATTAAATATATATCTTCTGATAAAATCATATAATATCATACAGAGATTTTTTTATCAAAATAACTTAATTTCAAACTATGAGTATATTTGCACGTATTTGCATTAAATAATTAATACATTATTTACAAATCATACAATAATAATACATTATTATATTCAAAGTGGCAAGTAAAATGCACAATATAAATGTAAAAAAAATCACATTATTTTAATTCTAATTTATTTATAGACTAAAAGTCCAACTTTGATTAAAAAAATTGTAACAAACTATATTTGCAAAAACGAAATGTATATAATATGTAACAAATTCACCTTATATATTTATGTAACAAATATAAATATAAATTCACCTTATATTTATGTAACAAATTCATCACAAACTCTTGTTTTAATGACGTATTAACTCGTAAACCTCTGCTTTTAACGCATTAAACTCTGCTCTTGTTACTAGAAAATCAAGTAGTAACTCCATCACTTCATTACTTTCTTCACATAATTCCATATTACCATTTTGTGCAATATTTAAGATATTCGGTTTTTTCCTTGCTTCAACTTCTTCAGGAAACAAGAGTTGTGTTGTGTTCCATACAACTCTGCTTACATTGCAACTTTCACCTATGCTACAAAATGTAAATTAAAAAATAAAACCGGAGAGACATCAATATTATATTTTCAAGTGTATGTGATTTTAGAAAGTGTAAAAATTTATAAATAAAAAAATACCTTATTATACGTTTTCTGCACACGGGACACTTATTTTGAAACTTGTCCATGGTAGATAGCCAACATTTTTTACAAAAGCTGCCAAATTGTATAATCCATTTATACATAAAAATGTTTACTTGATCCTTGAAAATTTCTAATATAACAAAATTTGTAAATTGGTCGCTAAACTAGATTTAAGAAAAATCGTATAATATAAAAAAAAATATAAATTTAAAGATTAAATTGATAATGTTGTGCAATTTTGTTGACTAAATTAGCTATTCACTAAAAATATAAAACTAAGGATGTTTAATTTTGAATTTAATATACATACCTGTGACCACAAGAAATAGTTGTCGGCTCAAAGAACACATTCAAACAAATCTACAAAAATGAATGAACAAAAAAATCAACATCATGTGATGAACCAAAAAAAGTATGAAAATCAATCACAAGTCCCTTCTTACTTACTGCGCAAGAAAACTCGTCCCTAAGTTTATCAATCCAGGAAAGAGGAGCAGAATGTTTGAAAGATAAACCCGATTCCATGGTATTATTTTAAATCCTTAAATCAATGTTGAGAAAGATTAGAGAGCAGAGATATTAGATATAATCAACTTGTAAGAAAAAAGATGTAATTGACAACATAAAAAATAAATTAGGGAAAACTTCTTACTTTTCTTCTTCTCTTGAGACAAGAGTAACATATGGAATTTGAATTTGGAAAACGTGTAGCAGCTGATTTGAATTTTATTTGTTAATACTTTTCAAGATTTTATGTTTATTTGTAATTGATACTAGTAATTATTGTTTTGATTTTTTTTTCTCTTAACACTGACAAGAATAATGTCAATTACTAAATTTCAGACGAGAGAAAAATAGTCAGCTTTAATTAATAGGTACTTTTTCGACAAGAATCATAATAACTTTTTAAGTAATCAATTTAATCCTAAATGGTAATAAATTACCTATATTCTTTTTGTATAAAGAAATTACATATATATTCTAACAAAATAATATAATATCTATTCAGATACTTTTTATTAAAAAATTTAATTTAAAATTATGAGTTTATTTACTTGTATATGTGTATTGAATAATTGATAATTTAGTACATTATCTACAAATCAAAGAATAATGAAACATTGAAAGTAAAATGCACTCTTCTATTATTTAACTATATATATATATATATATATATATATATATATATATATGAGTTGGTTGAGAACCATTGACAAATTTTATTGACATCAAATCTTAATTTTAATCGTTTAAATCAACTTAATTATGTGGCTCATAGTATCTCAATTAAAAATTTAAAATCAATTAAAAAATGTGTGTTTTTTTTATTTATATTATATTATTAATATGATTTTCAAATTAATCCATTTGTTGTTTGTGTTTGACTATTTTGAACTAATGTTTGCGAAATCAAAATTATTACATATTAATATGAGTTTTGAAGTTGAAGAAGCATCCCTCTGATATGTGATAACAGGAATAAAATTTATAAATTATAAGAAAACTTTGTTATTAATAGTAAGTTTGTAGAATTAAATTAAGAAATTATAATTAAATTAAATTTATTAAGATTGCATTGTTTTATTTGAGCAAGAAAGTTTAAATGTTTAATTGTATTTTAAAAAATATAATATCTTAAATCGGTTTTTCTTTTTTTCTGAAAGAAGTTTTCATTATCTACTGCGAATTTTTATAGAAAAATATAATAAAAATTATTTTATATATTATTTTAAGCATTAAGGTGCGATGAATGTGTTAGACTCAATTGATTCGTTTAACATCAGACACTATTTTTTAGCTTTAATTCTTGGTACAACTTGTTGATCAATTTAGTTTTCCTTTTGATTTAAATTTTGAGCATATTAAAATATTGTAATGTAACTTTTGAAAATTGTAATTTTCGATGGACTTTGATTGTATTTAATGATTTGAATTGAAATTTTTCAATTTTATAAATCATATATATATTTTAAAACGATGCAGATTTATTTAAAAAAAAAAAGGAATTACTCAGATTTTTTTGATAAGACGAAAAGATCAAATATCTTAAATTTAGTTTAGTATTCTGGATGTATAATGTATCCCAACATTAAATATCATCAATCGAAGGAATTAAAGATAACATCATCAAACGTACACCATACCAATTATCAACACTTGTGTTGTCCTTAGACTACAAAAATATACAATAAACAAAGTTTACTTAAAAAATTTAAGCACCGAAGAAGTTAGTAGGAGGTTGATAACCTATTGCTTCAAGCCGACGAAGTAACGCCTCTAAATCCAGATAAAGATCCATGGGCATGTTTTCTATTGAAATTAATCTCAAAGAATGTGTATTTTCTTCACATATTTCCATATTATTAGCTTCTTGTGAAGCAATAATTGCTTTCTTTGTTTCAACTTCATGAGGATACAATAGTTGTATTGTGTTCCACAAAACTACGTTCACATGACAAGATTCTTCTATCCTGCAAAAAGACATAATGCAATATCATATTTATAAGAGTACCTCATTTTGTTAAATTAAAAAACTTTTAAAATAAATAATTAAACACCTTATCTGTTGTCTGCAAAGAGGACATGTAAACCCCAATGTATACTTGTCTATGCTAGATAGAAAACATTTTCTACAAAAGCTGTGAAATTCAAAAATTCGTTTATACATTAATAATTATTTTGAGCATAGAAAACAAATATAATTAACTATTCTTGAAGAGCTAATCATGGACTAGCATTTTATTGACTAAATTGGTATACTGACTAAATTAGTAATTTAATTAAAAAAAATATTTATGTGATGTTTGAATTTTGGAAATTGATACATACGTGTGACCACAAAAAGTGGTGGTTGGTTCAAAAAATACATCCAAACAAATCTGCAAAAACACATAAACAAAATATTACATCATGACATGAAGCTATAAAGTCTATGAAAAACAAATAACAAGTATCGTATTGCTTACAGAGCAAGAAAACTCTTCCTTAAGTTTATCAATGCAGAGAGGAGGAGTAGTGGAGTGAGTGGAAGACAAACCACATCCCTCTGTATTCATTGATGATAAATCCTTAAATCGTTGTTTGACAAAAGTTAGATACTGACTTGGAGGGTTCTTATATATAACAAAAGTTATCATATCATCACTTGAGATATGGGAAAACATGTCGATTTGGATTTTATTTTGCTCCAAATTTTCAAGATTTAGTGTTTATTTGTTAGTGATCTTCGTAATTATTGTTTTGATTTCTTCTATTTAATTACTTTCCCTTAGCATACGACAGAAAATTGGAAATTGGAAATTTACTAAATTTAGATGAAAATAAAATACGAAATCAATCTTTTGTTTTTACGAAAATAAACCAAATTTTAATATTTGTTATGCTAATATTATATATATATATATATATATATATATATATATTATTTATATTTATATATCTTTTAATTATAAAATAATAGTATATCTTTCGTCAAAATAATAATAATAAAACTTAACTATGGATATAGTTGCACGTATTTGTTTTTAGTAATTAATTTATTATATATATTCAAAGTAGCAAGCAAAATATACAATTTTTTTGCAAAAAAAAAAATAATTTATTTATAGATGTGTCTTGGCTATGGATTAAAAATACGTAAGTAAATTATAGACTATTACTACTACCTCTGAATAGATAAACTCGAAAATCAAAGTAATATGAAATAAATAAGAAACCTTGTTTCTTTGTGATTGCTCCTTCCATAAACAATTGGATGTCTTGCTAGATCAATTGTTGATTTATTGTTTATTTTCAACTTCACTGCTTCATTGGTTCTCAGTCTCAATTTTGTCATTAATTCAGCCAGCCATATAGCTTGGAAAGCTGCCATTGATGCAACCACATATTCAACTTCACATGTGGACAAGGCTACTATGCTTTGCTTTTCGAACACCATGAGATTGGTGAGTTATTGATCATGAACACATAGTATGTGGTATTTTTTCTATCATCTTTATTTCCACACGAATCTGCATCAATAAAGCCAACATGTTCAGCTTCATCTCCATTCAAATTTGTGGGATACATCAGGCCAAGCTCAATGGTTTCTTTGATGTATCTCAAAATCTGTTTTGTGTCATGTAGTGTGATGTCCTAGGTTTCTCCATGTATTTACTAATCAACCTAACACTATATGCAATATATGACCTTGTGTTACACAAGTATCTCAAGGATCCTACAATTTGCTTAAAGCTTGCAGGGTCAATCATCTCTTCATTGCGATGTGTGTTGAAAAAAGTAATTTATTTATGTGTGTTGGCGATGGATGAATTGATAACCCACCGCAAGAATTTATTCCCAGAAAATATTATCGTACTATAAGTAAATTATAGACTGTAACTACTACCTCTGAATAGATAAACTCGAAAATCAAAGTAATATAAAATAAATAAGATCTTGAAAAATACAAAAAAAATAGAGCCTACAAAATCAAACTCCGGTGTATTTATTGTTTATTTGTAATTGATCCTCGTGTTTATTGTTTTTATAAATTAAAAATTTATTAAAAAAAAGGAAAATTAATAAAATGGGGATATTATAAATACTAAATTAATTACTAAATACAAATATTAATTTTTTTTATAAATATCCACTCTTTTTGTTGCTCTATGGTATTTGATTGTGATCAGTTGAATCTAAAAACTTCATGAATTGCATTTTTAATACTCGCAAGTTATACATTAAAAAATATAGATCTCATGTACCTAAATGTTTCTTGAATGATTTCGTAATCACCAAAATTTTGAGTTGTTGTATTTTCTTTATCATTTTTATCAGATTCGAAGCAAAACTCTTACATATATGTCTGAGTGATGTACATGTTTTTTTGGAACAAAAGTTTTTTTCTTTTTTTTTTTTCTGAGGATTGCATTTTCCATTGTATGACCAATAACATCACAAAATGAATAACATAGAGGGAGTTTTTCATACTCAACATCCACATTAAAAACATAGTCATCTTCTTGAATAGTCATCTCTTTGAATTCCAACGATCTCTCTTTCAAATGTGAGTCAATCCACTCAATAGAGAGTTTTTAGAATTGATGTAAATCAATCTAAGTATTTCATACCCTTGAATTGATATAAGATTTGAAATATAATATTCTCTCAAGAGTTTGAATTCTAAAAACGGACTTTTTGTCAATTTAAACACAAACTAAAACTTAAGTAAATCAGTATGATAATGATATTTATCTACATTCATTCAAGTACTTCTAAATCAAGATATGAGATATTTCTATGTTTATGGACATACCAAAGAAATGGTGAATTTTGTATTGATTATCCAGCCCTGTCAGTGAGGAGGAATATTTTTGGAGGAAATAATTATTTGAAGTGATGCTGAAATAAATATTTGAAATTAGTGTAAATCAAGAGGAATGAGATAATTGAAATAATGATTTTTCTTCGGAGGCTTATGCTTGGATGCAATATAAGCGGCTTCCAAATTTGAAATTAGAAGAAGTTAGTACTGAAGATCAAATATATTTTTGGGCATAATCATGATAAGTAATAACTTTTTGTGGATTTGTTGGTGCCATCAATGAGGATTGATGCATCTCAATGTCCTTTAAAATGGGAAACACTTCTACTGGTCCATCAATTACGGTTGACTCAACAAGTTTGAAGGTCCAAATCTATCTTTAAAAATGAGACTCTTTTTAAATACAAATTAATCACATAAAAGCTATATATCTTACAAAAATAATGACACCCTAATGGCTACACATAATGTGAACCTAAGGTGAAGGTTCAATATAAATGGTCTTTTCATGATTGAATTTAATTTTTCAAATGATTTTCTAATAGTTATTTTAGAAACACAAATAAAGAACAAATAAAGAAATTGAAGTTACAAAAGATGTAATAGGCAAAAAATAATATATGGAGACGAATGATCGCCAATTTGAAATGGAAGATAAAATCAAATGTGTCACCACAAAAAATTTAAGAAATCTTTGGAGGGAGTTTTCTAACTCACACAAGTATGAAAACTTACAATTCAGTTATCATCAAAATCTAATTACAAATGTGTAAAATCCCATTTATAAGTATGAGAGCTAAATGCTAAACACACCCTCTAGATTACTAAAACTAACCTATGGACTCAAGTTACACTACGAGCTTCTCCGGAGAACTAAATTTTCCCAATTACAAAAAGAGTCTACTATGATAAAGCCATGCACACGGTTAGGTGTAGGGGTGTTCAAAAAAACCAAAAACTGAACCAAACTGCCGAACCGAACCGAACCGAACTGGTTTTGAACTGAATTGGTTTAAGAACCGAACTGTTTTCGAACTGATTTTGTAAAACCAGAACTGAACCGAACCGGTTTTTCAATTCAAAAAACCGAACCGAACCGGTTTTTTTGTTTAAAAAAACCAAACCGAACCGGTTTTTATTTCAAAAAACTTGAACCAAATTTTTTTTAGTCGTAATTAGGGGTAATTATGAAAATTTTGGCCTATATGAACAAAAAAATTAAGTTAAACCAGTTCGGTTTGGTTCAAAATAATAAACCGGTGCACCACTTTTATAAACCAGTTCGGTTCGATTCTTTGAACTGAAAACCGGTTCAGTTCGGTTTTTCCAAACTGAAAAACAGTTCGGTTCAATTTTCAAATGGTTCTAGTGCAGAACTGAACTTTGCCCACCCCTAGTTAGGTGGAATAAAATCCCCCAACCACGGAAACTAGTTTGGAGCCTTTTATAGGATGATAACAAACTTTGAGTCTCTACGTTGAGTGTGCTTAAAGACGGTTTCTATTTCAAGAAAGGTGACGGCGACACATACTTTTGGTTCATGCCTTGGTTGAACAAACAAACCTTTGTTGAAACGAATCTAGGAAAAGTAGGCTTCAGTGCGCAATCATGAGGAAACCTTTTATTTTGGCTATTATGGGAGTGTTGGTTCATCAAATGTGTTTTCAATTCTAATGATGGATATTAAACTTTGTTCGTAACTTGGCTTTAGTAACAAATTAAAAAAGATTTAGTGTTTAATATTTAAAAGTTTTGATGGTGTTAAATTTATAACTTAATCACACTCATTTATTAAAGTCGTGCTATTCAACTATTGGTCAATTATTAATTTAATAGTATCAAAACATATCAATGTTAGCACATGTTGTATAATTGAGAGAAATTGAAATTGAAAACAAGATAGAAGAAAATAAAAAGTTCAAAAAAGAAGAATGATTAACATTCTGGAGAATGTTATTTGTATTACAGACTTTATATTAGTTTTGAGTACTAACTGTCGAAACAAACTTAACTAACTTCAAAATATGTTCTAACGTTCCTAACTAATTACAAATCACTTTAATTACATTTAACATGTCTTCTAATTCAAAGTGATTCAATTGATGTTAATCCAAGATTTTTCCTCAATCCAAGATTGTTCCTCATCTCTTGGAACTTCACCATCTTCAAGCTTTTAGTTAGGATGTCAGCCTTTTGTTCATGGGTACTGCAAAGCACTAGCTTTATCTTGTCTTTCAATACTTGATCTCTTAGGAAATGAAACCTTGTTTCTGTGTGCTTGATCCTTCCATGAACACTTGGATGTCTTGCTAGATCAATTGTTGATTTGTTGTCTATTTCACTGCTTCATTGCTTCTCAATCCCAATTTTGTCATTAATTCAGCTAGCCATATAGCTTGGAAAGCTGCCATTGACGCAACCACATATTTAGCTTCACATGTGGACAAGGCTATTATGCTTTGCTTTTCGAACACCATGAGATTGGTGAGTTATTGATCATGAACACATAGTCCGTGGTATTTTTTTCTATCATCTTTATCTCCACATGAATCTGCATCAATAAAGCCAACAAGTTCAGCTTCATCTCCATTCAAATTTGTGGGATACAGCTAGCCAAGCTCAATGGTTTCCTTGATATATCTCAAAATCCTTTTGGATGCCATGTAGTGTGATGTCCTAGGTTTCTCCATGTATCTACTAATCAGCCCAACACTATATACAATATCTAGCCTTGTGTTACACAAGTATCTCAAGGATTCTACAATTTGCTTGAAGATTGTAGGGTCAATCATCTCTTCATTGCCATCCTTTGGTAGTACCAACCCTGCGTCTGTTGGGGTACTAGTTCCATTGTAATCTAGCATTTTCAATTTTTTCAATACATCATTTGCATTCTTCTTTTGATGCATAAAAGTTCCATTTTTCTTGATTTCAAACTAAAATGCGAAGGAAATATGACATCATGCTATGACCAGTCATCTCAAACTCCTTCTCCATTCTGATCTTGAACTTCTGAATTTGTGCTTCATCACTACCAACCACTAGCAAATCATCCACATAAAGGCATATCAATAATGCAGGTGCTCCTGCTGCCTTTTTCATATATACTCCATGTTCATTCACCCATTTTCACACACTTCAAGCCATATATAGTGTTTTCTGTATCTTATATACACTATCTTCCTTGCCTCTTATTTCATATTCTTGTGGCTGCTTCACATACACTTCTTTCTTCAATGATCCATTGAGGACTGATGATTTAACATCCAGCTGATGCATAGATAAACCTTTGTTGTTGGCCATTAAGACTTCCATCCTCATTGTTTTCAATTCTAGCTACTGTGGCAAACACCTCATCATAGTCCAATCCATGTTTCTGCAAAAATTCCTTTGCTACAAGTCTGACCTAGTACCTAACAATCTCTCCATCAGGCTTCAATTTTAGTTTATGCACCCACTTCACATCAATTGATCTCTTATTTGTTGGCAGAGTCATCAGCTCCCAGGTCTGGTTCTTTTTTATTGCTTTGAGCTCTTCGTCCATTGCTGATCTCCATCTAAGATCACTTAAGCCTTCTTCATCACTCACTTGTTCTAATTCAGCCAGTAAAGCAAAATGTGTTAATTCTTCATCTGTAATGATGGCTGAGTAAGATGTCACTTCATATGGTTGCAATCTGACTAAGGGTTGCCTAGCTCTTTCAGACCTTCTCACAGACTCAAGAACTAGCTAACTTGTTGTTCCTGTAGGTTGGCCTTCATCAAGTTCCAGTACTTCTACCTTTCTGGCTATACTAATGGAGCTGACTGGTATGTTTGAGCTGGATGAACTGCTCAAGCTGGCTTCACTCATTTTCCAGTCACATCTTCTGGATTCATCCACCAGTATGTCCCTGCTTGTGACCACATTGTTCTTGTTTGGATCATACAACTTGTAAGCTCCATTTGCATCATAACCAAACATCACCATTTGTTCACCCTGCCATCAAGCTTCCTCCTATTTTGAGTTGACACATGCCTGAAGCACAATTAACCAAACACTCCTAGATAATTCACAGTTGATTTTCTTCTAGTCCAAGCTTCTTCAAGTGTTCTAGTACCCAGTTTCTTGGTTGGACACATAGTCAAAATGTATACTTCTATTGAAATTGCTTCCTTCCAGAATTTGTGAGGTATTTTTCTCGCATAGTCAAATGTGTTCTAGTACCCAATTTCTTGGTTGGACACTATTGAAATTGTTGTAGTGTATATGGTGCAGTTACTTCATGAGTCATTCACTCTTTTTCACAGAATTCATGGGATTGATATTCACCACCTCCATATGTCCTAATCACTTTATGATTGCATCCACTTTGTTTTTCTATCATCAGCTTGAACTGAACCCTTTAAACACAACCAGTACTTCACTCTTATTCTTGATTAGATAGACTCAAATTTTCCTTGTAAAATCATCAATGAATGATACAAAGTAGTGATTACCTCCTATTGAAACTTCTTCAAAAGGACCACAAACATCATAGTAGATTATCTCCATCATTCTTGAAGATCGAGTTGGCACTTCAACCTTGAATGAGTTTATGTGTTGTTTGGCATGGCAAAATTCTTCACACAACTCCTTTGTCACACAACTCCTTTGGCATTCATTTGCAAAATACCCCCATTTTTTTACAATTGTGACATTGGATTCCTTTCTTGGGGATGTTATGGCTGATCGTATGTCATGCTTTATTTTTTTTGTTGAGTCACAAAACTTCTGAAAGAGAGTGATCTAATTCGCGAGTCATCCTAGAAATATCTTGGGTAGATGTTCTAAATAATAATTTTTTAAAACTCAAAAGCAACAATTACTATTTGTTCTCATTTCTCACAACATCATGTGACACTTTGAATAATGATATTCCATGTATGGTTTTATAGTCAAAATTTAATCATCTCACCATCTTATATTAAAACTCATATCACTTGATACATGGGTCACTAGTTGAACCTGACTGTTGACTTTATCAATATTTAAAAAATTACGATATTTATAAATTTAATACTTGAAAGTATATATTATATTAAATTTTTTATTTTGGTTATGAAAAATGATTGTTAATATTAATTGATAACATATCATGTAATATAAGTAGAAGATAAACTATTTGTTTATTACAAAAAAAAGTTTTAGTTATATATTAACTTTAGCAGAATTTAACAACAAGTTATATATTAACTTTAGCAGAATTTAACAACAGGCCCACCTAGCCTAGTTGTGCCCTGTTGCCATTATGGGCCTCATCATGCAAGTTCGATTTTGGACAGAAGTTTCGTGATGTATTTATAAAAATAAATAGCATATGTGTTTCCTTAATTTAATTTCAGTTAATGTTTTAAAATGTCAACAATGTTATTTTTTTTTTTTTTACAAAAATTCATAAAAATATTCAAACAAAACCCATAAAATTAATTATCATCTTCAATATAATGTAAATTTCATCGATTGTATAACTCAAATATTCAAATAAACTCATATTTTCATCTCCCTTTTTTTTTTACAAAAATTCACAAAATTCATCAAAATTTTCAAACAAAATCCATAAAATTAATTACCATTTTCAATATAATATAAATTTTATCAAATGTATAACTCAAATATTCAAATAAACTGATATTTTTATCTCCAACAACATCAAATCTTCAAATAAAGAATAAAAATATGAGTTTATTTAAAGATTTAAGTTATGAATTTGATGAAAGATTTAAGTTATGAATTTGATGAAAGATTTAAGTTATCAATTTGATGAAAGATTTAAGTTATGAATTTGATTTAAGATTTAAGTTTTGTTTGAAAGTTTTGATGAATTTTTTAAATTTTAGTAGTAAAAAAGGATAACATTTTTTACATTTTAAAACATAAGTGATCAAATTGTCACTTTAAAATTAAAACAAATGACCAAATCGACAAAAAAAGAAAAAGATAAAAGACTAAAACGTTAGCTGAAATTAAGTTAATAGAACGCAGTTGCTATATAGCCAAATAAATATGTATTAGTCATAATAAGTCGAAATGGGTCAACGACCAGTCAAATTGCAGTTTTATGACTTATGAATCACTTAAAATTTAGAAACGGTCAACAACATTTTTTTTTAAGAAAATTTAAATAATTTAATAGTTTTTTTTAAGAAAATATACATTATTTATTTACTATTAATGGATAATTTTAAATATAAAATTATTTTATTACTTATATGTAACTATTTATATTGGTAATTTTTATTTATTTAAATATAATATAATATATATTATATCAAATCGTGATTATATATTTATCAAATACAAGATAAAATAAAATGTTATAATATTAGTTATTATATATGTATAAAACACATGACATGATAATATTTATTTACCACTATCATAATATATAATTATTTAGTTGTATATCTTATTTTATCTTGTTTCTATTCTATAATACGCATTAAACACACGCTTAAAAAAGATATTTTTTTTCTATTTCTGATAAAGGTGTTGTTTTTAAGAAATCTTATTATAAGGTTTCTGACAACCACACATTACACAAATAAATCAATGCAATATATCATATATCAAAGGTAAAGATAGGATTGTCAAATGTATACCATAAACATTGTCAACTCTTATGTTGTCATTACACTAAAAGAATAAAGAGTTGAAGTATCGTCATAGTAAAAAACTAAAATTACTTAAAAAATTTAAGAATTGAAGATGTTAGAATAGGAGGAAGTAAAATCATTGAGATCTGTTGTATCAAACAAAAGAAGATACTCATTTAAATCATGATAAGCAGTTCTTCTCAAGCGTGATATATTTTCTCCAAGTCTTTCCATATTTTGAGTTTTTTGAGCTTCTATATTTTGAGCATCTATATTGTGAATTTGTGAGCTTCTTGTGAACTATTTAAGACAACAATTGCTTTCTTTTCTTCAACACTATGAGAAAACAAAAGTTGTATTGTGTTCCACAAAACTATGTTCAAAGGATAAGATTCTATTTTTCTGCAAAATGTTATCAAAAATTAAAATTATACTTACCACACAAATATCATATATTCATATGTTTCAAGAGTATGTGATTTTGTTAAAATAAAAAACTTTATAAATAAATAAACACCTTATCTATTGTATGCATATGGGACACGAACACCCTTCGTTATTCTTGTACATGGTAGATAGCAAACATGTTTTACAAAACCTGCAAATTACAACCTTCGTTTACACATTAAAAATTAAATTGAACATAGAAAATTTTAAACATAATTAAAAAATATTAAGTGAACCACCAATTTTATTATTGTGAAACTAAAAGTAATAATCTATTTAGTCAATAAAACTAACAAAATTACAAAATAATCACAACTAACCTCATTGATTTGAGTTTACAAAGAAAAAATAAATCAAAAGATATCAAAGTTCATTTCAACCTTATTTTAATAGATAGTAATTAATTCAACTAATCCATAAGAAATAATATAATATCAAGAGTGTAAATTGAAGAGATATTATAAAATATTAATAATTTTATAGAATAAGTTGTTACCATCTTATAATTCCATAAACTAAATTACTGATTTATTAAAATATAAATTAATTTTGAATTTGATACATACGTGTGACCACAAGAAGTGGTAGTTGGCTCAAAGAATACATCCAAACAAATCTGAAAAGATACATAAACAAAAAATCAACATCACGACATGAAATAGAGTGTATTAAACATTAATCACAAGGATCTTATTATTACTTAGTGAGCATGAAAACTCTTCCCTAAGTTTATTAATGGAGGGAGGAGGAGTAGAATGAGTAGTTGATGACAAACCACAGTCTACGGTATTAATTAGTACTTATAATAAATCCTTAAACTGTTGTTGAAAATTATAGAGTGACCTATATGGTATGAAGTGTTCTTATATATAACAAAAGCTGTCTTATTGAGATTAGGGAAAATTTTGTCACAATTGATTTGGAGTTTATCTTGGTAAAATTTTCAAGATTTATTGTTTATTCGTAAGTAATCTTGGTAATTATTGTTTTGATTTATTCTATTTACTAAATTTGGTTTAGAATTAAAAAAAATCATGTCTTTATTCTAATTAGAAACAAAAAAAAAAAGAAGAAAACAATATCTTGTCAAGAAAATAAAAATCTAATGAGGTGCATTTAATTAAGAATTGAAATAATTTTAGAAGACTTATGATAGAAAAATATTGAAATAGTCAATCAATATTTTAATTTTAATATAATTAGAATGGATTTGAATCCAAATCTTCCTCAACCTTTTCTATCTCTTCTTAAAAGATGAATTTAGTTTTTTTTGCAAGGAACTAAAAACACTATCTTTGAAATAGTGGTAGTAATGTTTTTCATTATTATTTGCTTTTAACTTTAAATCGAAACCTTAATATAGTACTACTGCTACTATGTGTGTTAGTTACTATAGTGTTGATAATGATTATAATGATTAATTTCAGGGGCTAAATAAGTTAATAAAAAGGACTAATATAATTAAGAACAAGTAATTTAGAGAATTTTTTGAAATATCACCAATTTTATAAAAGTACTGATTTTAAATCCTTAAATTGATGCTGAGAAGGGTTAAAGAGTAATTTTTTGTTTATATGTAATTGATGATGGTAATTATTGTTTTGATTTATTCTTTTTTATTTTCCCTTAAAATTGGGAAGAAAATTGTCAATTTACTAAATTTTAGTAGAAGAAAAATAAAATCAATCTTAATAATTATTTTGGACAAGAATGTTCATAATTTTTAAGACTAATCTAATTAGTCATTAATTATATATATCTTCGAATAAAATCATATAATATCAAAATATTGTACAGGAATTAAGGACGGAGTGGTGGTGCTCTAGAAAGCAACTGACGAAGCCACGCCCTTTCACCATCCTAATCACATCTTAGTTGATCATAATTATGCCTTAAAATGTTTTAATGCCGTATTAACTCGTAAACCTCTGCTTTTAACGCATTAAACTCTGCTCTTGTTACTAGAAAATCAAGTAGTAACTCCATCACTTCATTACTTTCTTCACATAATTCCATATTACCATTTTGTGCAATATTTAAGATATTCGGTTTTTTCCTTGCTTCAACTTCTTCAGGAAACAAGAGTTGTGTTGTGTTCCATACAACTCTGCTTACATTGCAACTTTCACCTTTGCTACAAAATGTAAATTAAAAAATAAAACCGAATATCAAGTGTATGTGATTTTAGAAAGTGTAAAAGTTTATAAAAAAAAATACCTTATTATACGTTTTTTGCACACGGGGCACTTATTTTGAAACTTGTCCATGGTAGATAGCCAACATTTTTTACAAAAGCTGCAAATTTGTATAATCCATTTATACATAAAAATGTTAACTTGATCATGGCAAATTTCTAATATAATAAAATTTGTAAATTGGTTGCTAAATTTTAATATTGTGCTAAATTAGTTAATTAAAAAGGACTAATATAAACAAAAGGATTTAGATTTAGGAAAATCGTATAACATCAAAAAATATTAATTTTAAAATTTAATTGATAATATTGTACAACTTTATTGACTAAATTAGCGATTTTGAATTTGATACGTACCTGTGACCACAAGATATGGTTGTTGGCTCAAATAACACATTCAAACAAATCTACAAAAATGAACGAACAAAAAAATCAACATCATGTCATGAACCGAAAAAAGTATGAAATTAAAGTGTATGAAACATCAATCATAAGTCCCTTCTTACTTACTGCGCAAGAAAACTCCCCCCTCAGTTTATCAATCCAAGAAAGAGGAGAAGAATGTTTGGAAGATAAACCAGATTCCATGGTATTAATTAAAATCCTTAAATCAATGTTGAAAAAGATTAGAGAGCGGAGATATTAGATATAATCAACTTGTAAGAAAAAAGATGTAATGGACAGCATAAAAAATAAATTAGGGAAATTTTCTTACTTTTCTTCTTCTCTTGAGATGAGAAACATATGGTTCTAAAATACCAAAAGCTTTTTTTTTCAAGTTGAGAATGTGGAAAACGTGTAGTAGCTGATTTGAATTTATTTTGTTAGTTATATTTTTAAGATTTTATGTTTATTTGTTATTGATACTAATAATTATTGTTTTGATTTCTTTTTTTATTTTTTATTTTCTCTTAACACTGACAAGAATAATGTCAATTACTTAAGTTCAGATGAGAGAAAAATAATCAGCATTAATTAATAGGTACTTTTTCGGCAAGAATCATAATAATTTTTAAACTAATCAATTCATCCTAAATCGTAATAAATTACATAATATTCTTTTTGTATAAAGAAACTGCATATATCTTCTAATAAAATCATATAATATCTATTCAGATATTTTTTATTAAAAAAGTTAATTTCAAATTATGAATTTATTTACACGTATTTGTATTGAATAATTAATAATCTAATACATTATTTACAAATCAAATAATAATGATACATTATTTGTATTGAAACTGGAAAGTAAAATGCACTATTCTATTAACTAACTAACTAACTATATATATATATATATATATATATATATATATATATATATATGGTTGAGATCCCCCATTAACAAATTTTATTGACATCCAAATCTTAATTTTAACCGTTTAAACCAACTTAATCATGCTGCTCATAGTATCACAATTAAAATATTAAAATTAATTAAAAATGTGTCTTTTATTTATTTATATTATAATATTAACATAATTTTTAAACTCATCAATTCGTTATTTGTGTTTGACTAGTTTAATCTTACGTTTGCGAAATCACAATTATTACATGTTAATATGAGTTTTGAAGTTGAAGAAACATATATATGATATAGGGAATAAGATTTATAAATTGTAAGAAAACTTTGTTTTTAATATTAAGTTTGTAGAATTAAATTAAAAAATTATAATGAAATTAAATTTATTAAGATTGTATTGTTTTATTTGAGGAACAAAGTTTAAAGTGTTCAATTGTATGTTAAGAAATGTGATATACTAAATAGTTTTTTTTTTCTTTGAAAAAAATTTCATTATTTACTGAGAATTTTTTAGAAAAATATAATAAATATTACTATATATATTATTTTAAGGGGGTGCCACAAACCATAAATGTGTTAGACTTGACTCTTTTAATGTCTGACAATATGATTTAGCTTTAATTCTAAGTACACCTTGTTGATGAACTTAATTTTTCTTTCGATTTATAATTTGAACATATTTAATGATTTAAAGTGATACTTTTTTATTTTATAAATTGTATATATATTTTAAAACGATATAGATTTATTTAAAATAAGATTCATTTATTTAAAAAGAAAAAGGAATTATTCAGATTTTTTTATAAGACAAAAATAACAAATATCTTAAAACATTTTCAGAAATAGACTTTAGAACTTCATCAGTAACACTCCAAAAATGGAGGTGTTAGAACCAAAGACTTTAGTAACTTTCAACAAAGACCTTAGTCCACTACTAGAAAATAAGTTTTTAGCGTCCAAATATAGGGTTGTCTCAGACAAATTTATCTAGTTTGGGGGCATGCTTTATTTTTCTTTCTTTTGGATTTGGTCCAAATATAAGATTCGTTGTTTGTTTAACTCGTGGTGCTTACAACCATGGAATATTTGGAGTTTTCTTATTTGTAGTTGGGGGCATGCTTTATTTTTCTTTCTTTTTGGATTTGGTTTTTAGCCATGCATGTGTTAGGCTTGCTTCTTTTCATGTCTTGAACTTCTTCTCAAAACACCACATTGAAAAACCAATTTGTTCGGTAATCACTAGAATTTAGTAATTAATTTAATTATTTAAAAAATAAAAATACTAATAATAAATTACAATAAAATACACTAATAAATTATAAATAAATTTTATATTTTAATTATTTATTATTATTATAATAAATAATTATTATAATTATAATAAAAAATTATTATAATTAAAATGAATAATAAAAATGATTAAATTATATTATAAATTTTAAAAAATAAATTAAATGATAATTAAAATTAAATAATAATAACAATTAAATAAAAAGAAATTTATATTAATAACATGAACCAATATTACAAGTTAATGGGACTTGGTTCTATTGATAGCAGTTGCACTGGGAACGACAACATAATTCCTATTGTTTATGCTATTGTGGAAGGTGAGACAAAAGAGGAATGAAATTTCTTTTTGAGAAATTTGAGAAAATACGTTACTCCACAAGCCAACATTTGTTTGATTTCAGATAAACATGAATCTATTAATTAGAGTGCTTATAATAATCCGAATAATGGGTGGCAAGATCCTCCGTCAAAGCATATGTTCTACGTCCGACATATTTCACCAATTTTGCAAGGGAATTTAAAGACAATGCTTTGAAGAAAAAAGTTATTTCTATGGATAATAGTTTCATTCTTAATTTTTATAATTAGTGTACTTTTTAATAATTTCATTCTTAATTTATATAGTTGTCTACATATCGATACTACCACAGAGAAATCGGCATAGTAAATCTGAAGGCTTTGAAATGGTTAGACAACATACCTCGACATGATTGGATTCAATCATTTGATGGAGGTATTCGTTGGGCTCAGATGACAACCAACCTTGTGGAGTTTGTCAACGCAGTATTTAAAGGCCCGCGCAACCTTCCCATCACTGCTTTGGTCCAATCAACTTATTTTAAAACAGGGACCCTGTTTTCAACCATGGGAAAACAACACGCATCAATTTTAGCTTCTAGTCAGGTATACACAAAAACTTGCCTAAATTTTATGAAATTGGAAATAAGTAAGTCCAATAGTCATAGGGTGGATAGTTTTGATCAGAGCAACCATATTTTCATGGTGCACGAGACCGTGGTTCCAAGAGAACGGTGACCAATTGGTCATTTCAGTGTAAACCTTTATAAAAAGTGGTGCCACCGTGAGAAATATCAAGCTAAACATATGATTTTTAATTTATTTTTTTTAAATTTATAATATAATATAATTATTTTCATTTAATCATTTTAATTATAATTATTTATTGTAATAATAATAATAATAATTAAAATATATAATTTATTGATGTATAGTATTTTATTTTTTAAATAATTAAATTAATAACTATAATAATAAACAAATATTAAAATATAACAACAAAAAATATTACTCAGTCAGAAGTCGTTTCCCCAGAAAACGACCTTCTATTGAATTTAAAAAAATTCGTCTTCAAATAGTCGTTTCCCAAGGAACGACCTCTTACTTGAAAAAAAAAGTAAGGCATTTAAGGAAATAGTTTTCAAATTAAGGCATTTGAAAAAATAAATAAATAAAAAGGAATATTTTAATTAAAAAAACTCACAATTTTCTACACAAAATCACTTCAACTCCAAAAATAGAATTCTATTTATATTTGTCAAAAACAAACTAGCCAAATGTGTTATGTCTTTGAGATTAACTCTCAAATAGTTTTGGAATTATATTCCAAAATATTATTCTCTTTATTAAATTCTATGTTCTTACTTAACAATAACAAGTATTAGTATTTTCAAAATCTAGTTTAGTATTTTGGATGTATGATGTATGGCAACATTAAATATCATCGATCAAAGGAATTAAAGATAACATCATCAAACTTACACCATACCACTTATCAACTCTTGTGTTTGTGTTGTCCTTAGACTACAAAAATATACAATAAAAATACGCGAAAAATAGAATTTTACAGCGCTTTTTTTAAGTCATTTACAGCGTTTTTCTTTTAAAAAAACGCTGTAGAATCGAGCGCTGTAAAAAGATACAACAGCGCTTTTTAAAATAAAAAAGCGCTGTAAAATATGCAGATATATTGCGCGCGCTTGTTATTCACATTTTACAGCGCTTCTTTTAAAAAACGTTGTAATATATGCATTATAATGCACATTTTACAACGCTTTTTCAAATAAGCGCTGTAAAATGTGCATTCAATATATGCATTATAATGCACATTTTACAACGCTTTTTCAAATAAGCGCGGTAAAAGGTGCATTTTTTTTATTTATTTAAAAACGTTGTATATTAAATTTTTAAAAAGCGTTTTTTGGCATTTTTTTAGAAAGCGCTGTCTTTTAATTTTTTTTTCCAAAATCATTTTCATCCAGAATCAGTTCACAGTCAGTTCACATAAGAACAAAACATATTCAGAATCAGTTCACACAATCAGTACACAAAAATAGAACTATGTAACTTAACTTATAACTTAATTTACACAACAACAAAACATACTCAGATACATATATAACTTAATTACATATACACTTTAGATATTGTACAACAACACATATTCATATACATATTCAGATATTGTGCCCTATTCATATACATATAACTAACATTACTACACAAACAGAACTAGCTACCATATAATATTCAGATCCCTTACAGCATGCTATTTCCCAGAAAATCAAATAATTTTCATTTCAAGCACATACTAACATCAGTCTTCCTTTAATTCAATTAGATATTTCTCAGAGTATGTTGGACTGGAATTGTCAAAGTACTGTGCAATATAAAAATGGAACATAAATAAGTTAGAATCAAATATATACATAATTTATATATGAAAATCAAATTATGAAAATACCGTACCGTTTCTGGGATAATAGTTTGATTCCTATAAAAATCTCCTTCATGAATCTCAATACATAGTACCCACAATCGATATTGTTCGTTTGACGAGGGTACTATAAAATAAAACATATAAGTCAATAAAATATTTGTAATTGAAAATTTAAAGGCATATATTTCAAACCTTTATTGGAATCCATGTGATGTTATTAGACTTTTGCTTCGACACTGTAGCACCTCTTTGAGCTCGAAAAACTTGTAAAACACTATCGAATAAATAAATGTGATTATTATAGCATTAACAAACACATTATTTATACATTAACAAACACATTACTTACGTGTCGAACATAGTCTTTATATCGGAGTGATTGTTGTAATTGTCGTGCAAGGGATCTAAATAGTATACAACTTCAGATGTCGCATTGATTGCAAATAACACCCAATATGCCCTACAACAACAAAAATTTGGTTGACAATTTTGTTTACACAACTAATAAATATAAGATCTCATAAATTAAAAAAGATATAAATAAATAATATATAATTACGTACCCTGAATTATATGGTGCAAATAACAACTTGTCCTTCTCTATATTTCTTAATAACATATCTACAATGTATTTTTTTACATTCGCTGGATCGAGTTTACACATCGAAAGCTTATGCGAAGACAAAAATGAATATCTATTTGACAATCTGCACAAGCACACCAACTTCTCATACAAAAACCTTCAATGAAAATTTCAACTTAGATTAATTATTAATAAATTTAATTAATTACCAATAAATGCAATTAAAAGTAGTTTTTTTTACCTTATGTACAACTTGATGACAGTAGCACTCAGCTCCTTATGGTTGAGACGTTCGTATATGTGCTCCTTTTCAAGAAATTCATACTCATCTCTGAATATAGCTTTATTCATGGTTATGATGCGTGAATCGTCATTGCTGCCCATATTCCTTTTTACTTGGATGCCAAGACACGCCCCGTATTTAGCAAGGCATGACTGACTTATTTTAGGAGCAGCAGCGACTGATTTTCTCCGATCCAGTTTTTTAGCTGCAACTATGGCAACTTTATTACCCTCCAGCTTTTGTAGTTTTCCAGCTTTATTACCCTCCAATTTTTGAGGTTTGCCGGATTTATTTTGCTGTGCGGGTGGTTTATTTGATTGAATCTGAAAAAATGAGGTTAAATGTTAGTTTATTGAATCTGAAAAAATGACAAACCTTAGGGAATAAATGTGACAAACCTTTTCGGGCGATGTAATTGACTCATTTCTGGGAATCTTTTTATCATTCCCTTTATGCTTTTTCAGAATCTAAATAAAAAATGTGAAATTAAAGTTAGCAGCGGAAAAAAATCAACAATTAAATATACATATCAATTAAACATACATTTCAATTAATTAAACATACCTTATCAAAGGCAACAAGATGTGTGGGTCATGCCACGTAACTACCAACTGCTTCGCCCAAAAACCTCATATCTGCATCGTTGTCTGGTATAGGCAACAGTGCATTTGGTTCTAAAGCAATAACGGGTGATACTTTGACATGGCCCGCAGGGATCGTTGTGTTGTGCAATACTTCTCCCGAAGTATTGTACAATGTTCCCTTTTCGACCTTCCGATGAGTAGGGGAGGATAAGTACATAACACATGGAGTGACACCCTAAATCAATGATTAATACATAAGTATGGTTAATACATAAGTAATTACAGAAGTAATTACATAAGTAAGTAATTAATTACCTCGGGAAGAGTTTTGTGACCAATGTTGCAACTCGCGTTTTCACTCTCCATTTGGAGCTGATACGGGAGTGGCTTGTCTTTATTTGTCTTCACCAAGAGTGCCACTTGCTTTGATAGGAGTTTGAGCTTCTCTAATACTTCCTCATTGGATGGATTTTGATGCTTTTCTTGTGAAAAATAGCTTTTAGGAGTTACGCCAAATCCTTTCCCCCTCACGCGGCCGAAATATTCAAGAACATTAAACACTTTACCCAGAATGTCCCTGCAACTTTCTTTGTTGCCCTCTTTATTTTCCGAACTTTGTTCAATATTCTCCTAAAATACATGTATGATTAAAAAGATAAGTTCAATATCATTTTTAAAATACAATATTATAAAATATTAAAGTGATCATATACTTACACAAAGTTCTATTATTTTTTGAACATTTTCGTTATCAACCACTCCGTCGTTATTTACACGAGCTTCCTTCCACAATATATGACGACCCAACGGTTGATCGGATTGGGTGTCTTGTCGCTATTCGTTAAGATCATAAATAAAATATTAGTTAGAAACTATAGTTTATAATACAAATTCCTTCATTATATAAAAGTGATGTTTAATTACTTACAAGTTTTTGCTCTAGACATGCATATCCCATACGTGATTTTTTGTATGGGTGCGTCGGATTTCTCGCCCTCTCATGATTTGCCTTACTTATATTCTATATAAAAAAAAATAACAATCGTGTAAAAATTTAAAATACGCTATGAATATGAATAATAAAACACAAATGTTAATAAATTAATCACTTACTACAAACGCGAGGTCGAAACGTTTTGATACAAATGCACTCCATTCTTCATTTGATATATAATGTTTATATATTCTTGGAGCTTCTGCACTCATATTTCCCTCACTATCTTTTAGATAGAAATTTGAGAGGTGAGATCTAAAACCCCGGTGTATTTTACCCGCAACTCTCAAGACGTAATTCTTTCTCACCTCATCAAGAACAAAAGCAGTCTGCAAACAAAATAAAGATATAATTTGAGTAAAGTATTTCAATGAAAAAAGACCTCATTCTTTTATTTTTAAAAGGCTCTTTTACAGCGCTTGTAGAGTAAGCGCTGTAAAAGACCTCTTTGTTTTCTTATGTTATATGACTGTTTTTTTAAATGACCTTTTACAGCGTTTTTTCAAATAAGCGCTCTAAAAGGCCTCCTTATTTTATTTTTCAATGGCTCTTTTACAACGCTTATTCTATAAGCGCTGTAAAAGACCTCTTTGTTTTCTTATGTTATATGACTGTTTTTTTAAATGACCTTTTACAGCGTTTTTTCAAATAAGCGCTCTAAAAGGCCTCCTTATTTTATTTTTCAATGGCTCTTTTACAACGCTTATTCTATAAGCGCTGTAAAAGACCTCTTTGTTTTCTTATGTTATATGACTGTTTTTTTAAA
>NC_021160.2:38530822-38535830 GCF_000331145.2 Cicer arietinum | reverse complement strand
ATAAAAGGCTCGTATTCGTACCTCACCCTATTAAAATCGACAAGCAAGAACCATGACTCATCAATCCGAACGCCATTATTATTATCGACCCACTTGCAACCAAATATGGGAACACGAAACTAGTGTAACTCCCATATGCGCTCGATAACCCCAAAATATTATAGATTTGCATATATAGGGTTTTTGTCTTTTGCACTTAAGACATGCATCGCTTCAGCTACGAGAGTGACTCCGCTATTTTGCATAGTGGTCTGATCATCTTGTTCTTTGGTATAAAATGTGTTGCCGTTAATAACATAACCAGTGTAAGAAAAGACATGTAAACTCGGACCATTTGCTAGCCACCTCAATCTCTGTGAAATTGATCCGGGGTCTATATCAAACTTTTACTTTATGTGATTATTTAACCATGTTATAAAACTTCGATTGTGCTCTCGAGTTATCCAATTTTGATTCCTATTCATGTTCAAACGAGATAACTGATCCATGTGTATTGTAACATAAGATTGAACCTCATCATCATTGTGCAGAACATACAATTGTGTCTGCTCCCATTCTGTCCTTGATATAGTCATTATTCTCCTTTCAATTATCCCTTCTCCTGATATTCTTCCCGAATAACGAGACATGGGAAGCCCTATGATCAGCAATACAACCTTCTGGTCGATTTCTACTTTTTATGTACCCTTTTAATATTTTCATATATCGTTCTATCGGATACATCCATCTCATATAAGCTGGCCCACAAAGTTGTGTCTCCTTAACCAGATGAACAGTAAGGTGAACCATTATATCAAAAAACGAGGGTGGGAAATACATTTTAAGCTCACACAAAGTAACAACAATTTCCCTCTGCAATGTCGGTAATTTCTGAGGGTCGATCACTTTACTACAAATTTCCCTGAAGAAGAAACATAATCTAGTTAAGGCTAGTCGAACTTTTTCAGGTAAAATGGAACGTATACCTATTGGTAGCAAATGCTCCATTAGAATATGACAATCATGGGTCTTCAAACCTTTTAACTTGAGGTCTTTCATACAAACCAAATTTTTAATGTTCGAAGAGTATCCTTCTGGAACTTTAACTTCGTGTAGAAATTTACATAAAACAATTTTTTCCGATCGTCAAACTTTTTTAGGTAAAATGGAACATATACCTATTGGTAGCAAATGCTCCATTAGAATATGACAATCATGGGTCTTCAAACCTTTTAACTTGAGGTCTTTCATACAAACCAAACTTTTAGTGTTTGAAGAGTATCCTTCTGGAATTTTAACTTCGTGTAGAAATTTACATAAAACAATTTTTTCCTTTCTAGATAGAGTACGAGCAACTGAAGGTAGATATGTGCGATTTCCTTTCTTTACGGGATCCAATTCATTTCTTATTCCCATATCGACCAAGTCCAATCTTGCATTGATGCCATCTTTAGACTTTCCTGGAACATTGAGTAACGTACCAATAACACTTTCAAATACATTTTTTTCAATATGCATCACATCGAGGAAATGTCTTACATACAATGACTTCCAATATGGCAATTCAAAGAAAATTGACTTTTTCTTCCACCCAGTTTTCACCAGCTCTCCCGCAAAAGGTTTGCCAAATTTATTGGTCAAACCTTGTACTTTTTCAAGTATTTGATATCCAGTCGGTGCTAAAGGAGCTTTACCTTCCTCTGATTTTCCATTGAATGTTACTAAAATTGAACAAAAAGGTTCCCAAGTTGATTGAAATAATGTTTGAAATTAACAACAATAATAAAACTGATCTTTTGTCTAATTTGATCCTAGTTACTAAATTCATTTATTAAATTATTACCGAATTCTCTTTATTATTCTTGCCCTAATGTCTTAGTGACAGAACCTTTAATTCCAAAGTAACCCCTAATTCCTTAGTGGATTTAAGATTAGAATTAAGCATTACCGTATAGAAATTCTCTTGTAAATTATTGCTTTGCAACTAATTTAATTGGTTGCATGACCTGCATCTATCCCTAGACTACAAATTCATGAATTTCTCATCTCAAGCATTCGTAAAGTCCACTTCCGTTTCAAAATACAAATCGTAGAACATTTTAATGTTGATCAAGCGATAAAAAGCATTAAGCACAGAGATGAGAAAAACAATTCAATAAACTCATTCATATAACTAGAATTCAAGTCAGAAAAATAAGGATTTCATCTGGTTACACTCATCCCTAACAAATAGGGTTTAGTTACTCATGACAGAGATACAAAAGATAAGGATTAAAGAAGAATTACAAGAATGATTCATGGATGATTCTTGATAAAACTGCTTCAATGGCGTTAGAAACGACCGTCTTTGAGTTTCTATGCTAGGGCACAAGTCTCCCAAGTTCCCCAGAGTCAAAAAGATCCCTAAAACAGTAAAAATCTGTGTTTTTATGGTTGCTGGTGCGCGTCGCGCGCCCCAGGCGCGCGTTGCCAGAGACCAAACCTGAGAAATGCGCTCCAGGCGCACAACATCTGTTGTCTGAAGTATTTTACATTTTTCTCATCTTTTGCGTCTGAATTTGGTCCCGATGTCTTCATGAAAGTTGTAGACATGGATCTTAGCTTTCATTAGCACTTGGAGTGACACTAATTGGACATCTAGAAATCCAGATATGGCTGAAATACTCCACATATATCATGTTGATTTTTCACCAAAATTCAGCACTGCACTAAAACAAAACGCAATGTAAAATTACGACAAATTCCTACTTAATCAACGAAATAAAAACAAAAAACATTTTATTAACTCAAAGAACAAAAATCAACAAAATGTATCAAATAAATCCTTAATTTAACTGATGATTGAGGATAAATAAGACTAAAACAGTGGGAAAATATGCATATGATGAAGAGTCATCACAACCCCAAACTTAATCTATTGCTTGTCCCCAAGCAACAATTAATTTCATATACTAAAACAAAACGCAATGTAAAATTACGACAAATTCCTACTTAATCAACGAAATAAAAACAAAAAACATTTTATTAACTCAAAGAACAAAAATCAACAAAATGTATCAAATCAATCCTTAATTAAACTGATGATTGAGGATAAATAAGACTAAAACAGTGGAAAAATATGCATATGATGAAGAGTCATCACAACCCCAAACTTAATCTATTGCTTGTCCCCAAGCAACAATTAATTTCATATTTGGTCCTGTTAAATGCACACTTAAATTTAATTTCTCAAATTACATCAAACTCAAATTTCAAAGTTCTTGCTACTGCAAAACATTCATCATGCTCTATGGTTGTTTTCAAAAATACAGACAACAAGATTTGTACACCTTGGCATTCATTCATCAAATTCAACTCTCTCTTCACACAATCTCACCAAAATTTCTCTCAAGTGTTTAGAAAGTTTTATGAATTTATCACCCAAATCCTAGAACATGCATCACGCTACCATTGGCTTGAAAAAATTCTAGTTAGCAATCACAATGCAGTAAACACATACATTTTTGGAGGACTTTCAGGTTGTAATGGGGTTTAGGTAAGGGAAGGACATTTTAGGATAGTAGGCTTTACCACTTGGAGTTAGGCATACATTTCCAGATTATTCTACCATTTTTTTTTTCTTCACGTTTTCATTATGGAGATTCTCAGACATTGACAGAAGAACCAAGAAGATATATTTTGCTTTTGTTTTTGTTTTTCTTCTTTCTTCTTTCATTTTATTTTTCTTATTTTTATTTTTATTTTTTTTTTCTTTTTCTGAGAATCACCACCCCAAACTTAGAAAGTTGATATCCCATGAGCAACCCCAAACTTAGAATTTTATCAATACAAGAATTTTTTTCTACCTAACTCCAAGTAAGGTGATTTAATTAAAGTCATGTGTTTTTCTTGTAATGTGGCTAGTAACCGAAATAAAAGGGCAAGGCTCAAAGGGGCTAGCAAAGGGTAAAATTTTAATAGGGTAGTTAGAAATGCTCAAACGACCAATAAAATTGCCTCAATGTATGCATAAATTACATGTGATGCAAGTTAGAATTAGTGCAAGTTCTAGAGGGATAACACATGTCTGGATAATCACACAACAAAGAATTTAAGTGTTTAGGCTCAAAAGCTCACAGCTAGGATAATAAGAGAGAGTATGAACAATCAAAATAAAACCAACATGCTTATGAAAACTTAAAATTGTATTTTTGAAAAATTGATGGCATATTAGCCTTCTACAACCATTTAGTAATCAAGAATGCATGCATTAGGAAGGCTTGTCGACTTGAGCAATAACATAATCTAAGAAATGAAATTTAACTTGCAAAATCACAAACAGAAATTTTAAGATTAAGTGCAAGTCAATACAACTGTTTCATCATAGTACACATTTAGTGAAAGGAAAAAAAAACATGAACAAAAGAAAGTCAACATACACTGACATTAATAAAGAAAACGAGAAAACGGAAAGAAATAGGACAAACAACAAAAAGAAAAAAAGGAAAGAAAACTTCTCTCAGTTTAGTAGTTCAAGGATTCTCGTTTAGATCACCCGCTCTTGTTCCGTTATGGTCGCCAGTACACTAGTGAGGTGCAAATAGATCAGCATAAAACATGTCTCCTGGTGTCTGGAAAAAATGCTTCAGGCGCGCTTGGGCGTGCTTGCCAGCGTGTTGTGTCACTTGGAGCCGTACGATCGCTTCTCAACGCATCTTTTTGATTCCTTGCTCATACCAAACATCCAAACTAAGAGAACTAGCAATTAGAGACTAAAATTGGAACTAAATGGAGTAAAATAAATGTGAAATGCAATAAATAAATACGGTGCAAAGGATATAAAATTGGGTTGCCTCCCAATAAGCGCTTCTTTAAAGTCATTAGCTTGACGTCTCAACTATTGTCAAGGTGGTATATATGACATGAAGAACACATCATCCTTCTCACCAAAAGATACATATTTCAAGTGAGGTGGCAATTGCTTTTTCTCTATATATTCATCTTCATTCCTTTTCAACCCCTCCCATGTAGTGGGGAAACGAGGGGAGTA
>NC_021160.2:38529589-38530658 GCF_000331145.2 Cicer arietinum | reverse complement strand
GGTTGCACCCTTCTCTTTCGTTTGAATGCTCCATGGCTTTTAAAATATTGAATTTGACTGTTTCCTCATTTACCTTAAAGGTTAAGGTGCCATCTGCTACATCAATCATAGCTCACCCTATTGCTAAGAACGGTCTCCCCAAAATCAAAGGAATGTCATTGTCTTCCTCCATGTCTAGTACCACGAAATCCACTGGAAAAATGAACTTATCCACTTTAACCAACACATCTTCCACCACTCCATAAGGGTGTTTCATTGAGCGATCCGCAAATTGTAGCATCAGCTGTGTGTCTTTGACTTTTCCAATGCCCAGTTTTTTGTATATGGAAAGGGGCATAAGACTTACACTAGCCCCAAGATCACACAGAGCCTTCCCAAAAGTTCTATTTCCAATGGCACACGGGATTGAGAAGCTTCCAGGATCCTTGAGCTTCGGCGGAAGTTTTCTCTGTAGTATAGCACTACATGCTTCGGTTAGCATCACTGTTTCACCACCGATTTTTCTTTTCTTCGACAGAATCTCCTTCATGAACTTGGCGTATGTTGGCATCTGTTCTAGTGCCTCTGCAAAAGGAATGTTAATTTGTAATTTTTTAAAAACATCAAGGAACTTACCGAATTGTTTTTCTGTTTCTTCCTTTTTTAACCTTTGAGGAAACGGAAGTCGAATTTCTGGTTTTGGCAGTGGTTCCCTTTTTTGTACCACATGTTCTTCCTCCTTTTCAAGAGTGGTGTGCTCTTCCACTAAGGTCGGTGTGACTGTTTCTTCTGAGTGGGTCGAGCTTGAAGTGCTTACACTTTGTTTGACTTTAAGTGGTACTTGTTCACTTACCTTGCCACTCCTTGTTGTCACGACATTAACATAATTTCGTGGATTCGTAACTGTGTCACTAGGCAAATATCCAGTCGTTCTTTGTGCCATTTGTTGAGCAAGTTGACCCATTTGAGTCTCAAGATTTTTTATTGATGCAGAGTGATTTTTCTGGACGGCTCTTGACTCTTCAATGAAAGAACTTGTGCTTGTAACTAGTTTTTCTATAGCGCTCTCCCAAGCAGCCTTTCTGGGTGG
>NC_021160.2:38502106-38527809 GCF_000331145.2 Cicer arietinum | reverse complement strand
GTTGACAGAACTGAAACACGAGAAATGCGCTCCAGGCGCGGGTTGACAGAACTGAAACACGAGAAATGCGCTCCAGGCGCGGGTTGACAGAACTGAAACACGAGAAATGCGCTCCAGGCGCACATCATCTGTTGTCTGATCTATTTTGCATTTTGCGCATCTTTTGCGATTGAATTTGGTCCTGGTGTCTTCATGAAAGTTGTAGATATGGATCGTAGCTTTCATTAGCACTTGGAGTGACACTAATTGGACATCTAGAACTCCAGATATGGCTGAAATACTCCACATATATCATGTTGATTTTTCACCAAAATTCAGCACTGCACTAAAACAAAACGCAATGTAAAATTACGACAAATTCCTACTTAATCAACGAAATAAAAACAAAAACATTTTATTAACTCAAAGAACAAAAAATCAACAAAATGTATCAAATAAATCCTTAATTTAACTGATGATTGAGGATAAATAAGACTAAAACAGTGGGAAAATATGCATATGATGAAGAGTCATCAGTGCTAAAGGAGCTTTACCTTCCTCTGATTTTCCATTGAATGCATTTCTCCACCCACGATATTGATGACTATAAGGTAAAAATCTACGATTCCCAAGAAATATATTCTTCTTACAATGTTTCAACCGCATCCAATATGTAGTCTCTTCACATATAAGACATGCACACTGACCTTTAATGCTATATCCTGATAAATTACCATGTGCTGGAAAATCATTAATTGTGCCGAACAACAAAGCCCTCAAATTGAAACATTATTTCCTATACCCATAATAAACTTCCACACTTATCTCCCACATAATTTTTAAATCTTCAATTAAAGGAGTCAAGTATACGTCGATATCATTCCCCGGTTGTTTGGGTCCAGAAATTAACCGAGACAACATCATAAACTTACGCTTCATACATAACCAGGGAGGTAGGTTATAAATCAACAAAATCACAGGCCACGTGCTGTGTGAGATGCTTTGAAGACCATGTGGATTCATTCCATCAGTATAAAGTGCAAGTCTTAGATTTCTTGACTCTATCCCGAATTCAGAATATTGTGATCAATTTTTGCCCATTGTGGGGAATCTGCAGGGTGTCGAAACTTTCCATCTCTAATTATTTCATCTGCATGCCATGTCAAGTGTTTTGAATCATCTTCACTGCGATACATGCGCCTAAATCTTGGTATTATAGGAAAATACCAGATGACTTTGGCTGGAGTAGATTCTTTCTTCTTATATCGAGAGGCATTGCATTTCGGACACGCCTTAAGTAATTCATATTCGTTTTGAAATAAAATGTAATCGTTAGGACACACATGAATCCTTTCGTAACTCATGCCAATAGAGCACAAAATCCGTTTTGCCTCGTAGGTTCGACTGGGAAGTTCATTATCATCTGGCAACATATCTTTTAAGAGTGTTAATAATTATGTGAAGCTTTTATCAGACCATCCATTTCTCGCTTTTAAGTTGTACAACTTTAATATCACCGACAATCTTGTGAATTTAGTACAACCATTATATAATGGTTTCTCTACATCACTCAACAAACTCTCAAACATTTTAGGACAATCCTGAAGATCTTCTTCAACTGCTTTTGCAATCTCCTCAACTCGGTCCGACTCATATGTATCTGTATCGAAGTCAGTTGAAGCATATGTCGAACCATTCTCAAAATTAATGTTTCCTTTTTTTTCTCACCATGTCTTATCCAACATGTATAGCTTTGATCAATTCCATTCCATACTAAATGTCCTTCCAATTCATCTTCTTTAACGCGTTTTCCAAAACAACATTTTAAACAAGGACAAACGACTCTATTTGGATCTTTTGCATTCTTCACTGCAAACTCAACAAACTCATTCACTCCATTTTCATACTCTTTTGCCAATCAATTGGCAGACATCCATTTTCGGTCCATATTATATGACCTATATAAATGCAGTTACAAAAATAATAAGCTACTGATAACATCAACCATTATGTAACAATTTCACAACAGAAAAGATTTCAAAAATAACATATCAACAAATTTCAAAAAAGAAAAGATTCTATATGATTTATTATGTAACAATTTATTAGTTTTCGTGACAACAAAAAATTAATAAATACCTGAGACAACGTATCCAATTTTTTTTAAAGGAGGAGCAATAGATGGCCGCACAATATGTAGAGGAGATGAGGGTTCCCAGAGTAGAGGTGATGAGGATTCGTAAATTTGTTTTTATTTATTTAAAGTAAATGATTTTTATTTAAAGTGAATGAGTGAATGATTTTACAGCCCATTTGTAGAATAAGCGCTCAAATAGGTCCTTCAATTATGTGACCTTTTACAGCGCTTGTAACAAAAGCGCTCTAATAGGTCATTTATTTATTTGAAAGCGCATGTCTTTTACAACGCTTGTAAAAAAAGCGTTGTAATAGGTCATTTAATTATTTGAAAGTGCAAGTCTTTTACATCGCTTGTCCAAAAAGTGCTGTAAAACATTATGTGATGGCGCTTCATTATACAGCGCTTGTGTAAAAGCGCTGTAAAAGCCTTGTAAAAATTATGCGCAAACGCTATATAACCCTACAACAGCGCTTTTTCCACAACGCTTGTTAAAAAAGCGCTGCTATATGCTCCGTTATTTTTAAAAATATATTTACAACAGCGCTTGTATTTAGTAAGCGCTGTAAAAGGCGCGCTATAAAATCCTATTTTTGGCGTAGTGAAACAAAGTTTAATTAAAAAATTTAAGCACCGAAGAAGTTAGTAGGAGGTTGATAACCTATTGTTTCAATTTATCAAGTTTTAAACCAAAATTCTATTTGGGGTCTACATTCGCGATTCAGCTAAAATATGGGGACCAAAACTGCAATTAAGCCAAATAAAAATAAAAGACCAAATCGAGAAAAAAAAAAAAGATAAAAAACTAAAACGTTAACTGAAATTAAGTTAATGGACCACATTTGTTATTTAACCAAATAAATATGTATTAATCATAATAAGTCGAAATGGGTCAACGACCGATCAAACTGCAGTTTGATGACTTATGAATAGCGGTGGGAATAGGCTAGGCCGTCCATCAGGGGCCTATGGCCTAGCCTACTTTGTTGAGACAAAATCTCAATTTAATGTTTTGATGAAAACAAACAAAAAGTTAATTAAGAATTCTAATTATGATTCTAAGTGTTTTGATATTTAACATGTGTTTTTGAGTATGTTAAAACAAGATAGGTATCAAACATCACAAATCAGATCAAAGAAAGCAGTTCTGGAAAACGAAGATTGATCTTGACCTTCTGCTGAGAAACGAAGAACGATCTTCGTTTATGGCATAAACAAGGATAATCAGTTTCCTTGTAAAAAGATCAATCCTGGAAACATCATTCATCTTATATTCTCATATAGAATCAGCAAATGATCAATCTAAGTCACATTTGTTCCAGAATGTGAAGAATCAAAGACATGCTTCAATAAAGGCATAATACAAGATCATTCTTCAAATGAGGCATTTACAAGTACAAGTTTACAAGCTATAAAGTACACCTAAGTTGTACTTCATTCCTGACCTGCACGCAAGAAGTCATCTCAGTCAGCTGACAACAATCACAAAGTACAGAACATATCATCACAAATTCGAAGATCAATCCTGGTTCTCAAGATCGATCTTGGAATGCAGCTGTGATCACTCTTGTTTTTTGTAGACTTTATCCAACATCTTTTTCATGACAGCAGGCCCTATTTCAACGGCCATATGAGCTGTCCCAAGCCTTGTTGAAGTCTATAAATGCAGTTTCAAGATGAAGAACAAAACACAACTCAAAGTACCAAGAAAAGATCAATCATTTCAATCATACTCAAGCATCTCAATATCATTCTTAAAGCTTGTTGTTTTTAATCTTTGTGTTGTGTTAGAATCAATCACAACTGAGTTCTATTTACATAATCTATTTCTCAAACAAGAGTTGAGTAATACTAAGATTCTAATACTGTTAAAATCATCACTTTGTAACTCAAGGCTATTTTTGATAACATAGATTGAGTAGTGTGTAAAAATCCTTTTAGGTTCTAAAAGGTATCTTGCAAAATCCTTTCTGAAATAGTGTAAGGTAAACCTGTGAAAAATCCTTTCTAGGTAGAAAGGTAGAAACTGTGTAAAGATCAAGATTGATCTGTGAAAACCAAGAACGATCTTGGCTTGAACACTTAGTGAAAAATCTCACGGTTATGAGGACTGGACGTAACCCGGATTAGGTGAACCAGAATATATCCTTGTGTGATCTCTCTATCTCTATCTCTATTTATCTTATGCTGTACAATCAAATCATATTTTGATAAAATTGATTTTACTATTTTTAAATCAAACCAAGATTGATCTTCAACAAAACCAAGATCGATCTTCATCACTACTAAGATCAATCTTAGATTGAGATCTTATTTATAAAACAGAATTTTTAAAAGGGACAATTATAATTCAAACCTCCCTTCCTTATAATTGATATTTCTACTTCATACTTATGGCCTGGCCTGACCTGACCTATTTAATAAAAAGGCTAGGCTCAGACAATTTTTAAAGTCTATTTATTTAAATAGGTCAGACTCATGCTTATAAAAATCCCTATTAGGCCTGACAGGCCGACCTATATATATTTTATTATTTATTAATATTTATTATTATTATTATTATTATTATATTAATAATATTATTTCCTATTTTAAATTCTATCAATTAAGCAATTACTCAGTAAGCATTCCATATTCAATAGTTGTTCCATATTCGGTAGCATTCCATATTTGGTAGTCATTTCATATTTAGTAGCTGTTGAATTAGTCATTCACTCAGTAGTCTTCCATATTTGTTTAATAGGTAATAATGAGTGTGTTTGTTTCAAAAAAAAAAAAAATCTATTATTTGACACAAAAAATTATTTTTTAGGGTTTAAAGGATGTTTGTTTCATATTTTTTTAAAATTATTTTAAATAGGCTTCCAGGCCAGGCCAGATCGAATTATTTAAGACAAAAATTATTTTACATAGTTTAAAAAAGCTATTCATATTTTTAGTATTTTTTTTATTAATTTATAATATTTTAGATATAATAAACTAATTTAAAAAAGCTAATATGTAACTATTTATATTGGCTATTTTTTTATTTAAATATAATATATATTATATCAAATCATGATTATATATATATATATATATATATATATATATATATACACATATATCAAATACATGACAAAATAAAATGTTATGATATTGCTTATCATATATGAATAAAACACATGACATGATAATGTTTATTTTTCACTATCATAACATATACTTATTCAATTTTATATCTTATTTTATCCAATTTCTATTCTATAATACGCATTAAACACACCCTTAAAAAAATATTTTTTTTCTATATATGATAAAAGTGTTGTTTTTAAGAAATCCAATTATAAGGTTTCTAACAACCACACATTACACAAATAAATCAATGCAATATATCATGATATTTATTGCTTTGATTTTTTTTCCCTTAACATCTTTTTTGATAATATAAATTTTATTAATAAAGTTTTATACTATCGTCATAGCGAACAAGACTCTAACCACTTTTTAAGGAGTTCAATCATGTATTGATAAGTAGGTGTGTGCAAAAAATTCAATTATGAGACCCAAATTCAAAATCGAATCCAAATTTATTTTAAATATCCGGTTAAAATAATATGGTTATAATCCGGTTTTTTTATCAACCGTTTGGACACTCATTTACATTTTATATTTGGATTTAATTTTTATCCACTCAACTCTCAAAACTCTAAATCCCCAAAACTTCAAAACGATTTTGATTTTGTCATCAGCCCACCGATCTTTCAACTTTCGACAACGACAATTTATTACTAACTTTATTGCACTACAAAAAAAATGATCTATTTGTGACACTCATATTTTAATGTCTTCACTATAATTACTTTTAGCTACACGTTGATTGTAACTAATTATGACATATACCTACTCTCACTAACCGTAGGTAAAGGATTTAAGAAAACAAATTCACTATTAATCAAATAAGTTAGTAAAGGATTTACTGTCATCACTAATTATTGATATATTATTAACTTCATTTAATCAATTATTTATTACTAATCAACCTTATTTAATATTCATTGAACAAGACTAAAATATGATAGATTAAATATTTTAAATATACTATTAATCAAATTTGAGAATTTATTAAAAATGATCGATTACTTTTTATCCTATTTGAGAGTTTTTTTTGGACTGAAACTTCTCTCATTATTATGTACTATGTCTCATGTTCTTTGCATTTTGTTTTTGAAATAAATTCGTCTATTGAAGTAGTTTAGTTATTATCTTTTGTTGTTATGTATGTTTTGCATTGGTAGTATAAACCTTTGGTTTCTCTTCTACTATATAGATTTAGACACTAAATGCATCATATTTTTGCTACTGTGTGCCTCTTCAGTTTTAAAAGTTTCTTTTTAATGGTTGTGTTTGAGACTTTGAGTGATATCATTGATTTGGGCTATTAACAATTATGAATTTCTATAATTTAATCTATATTCAAGTTAATAATTATGAATTTCTTTGGGCTATTAACTTAATAATTATGAATTTAATCTTTTTCACGTAAAAGATACAAGATTGTGGTTGATTAAGGGTATAATTTGATTGAGGGACTTTTAAGTGTTTTGTGATAGCTTAACATTGTTTATTGTGTATGTACTTAATTAGTTATGATGAACTATGTATCTTTTGTGAATAAAAAGATGCAACGTTTGTATTTAAGTGGGAGTTATTGGGTGCAGGGTTGTTATTTTGGTTTTATATCTTTTAAGGTTCTACAACATTGTTACAAGGATTAATACTAGGGTGTAGTTGTTACTTATTATCCGGTTTATTAAAAATAATTTGAGAAATTATGGATTAGTGATTTTTTTAAATAAATATGTTGACCCAAAACTGATTATCCCCAAACTGATTGACCCAAAAGGTCATCACTAAATTAGTTTTATCAATGGATGTTAACTCTTCTTCCATAAGGTATCAACTCTTCTTCCATAAGAACACCTTGATTAGACCAACCTCATTTCTTAAAGGTATCAAATTTCTCTTTCCATAAGGTAAACCAATACCCAGAAATTGTATAAGGTAAACCAATACCCAGAAATTGTATAAGGTAAACCAATACCCAGAAATTGTATAAGGTAAACCAATACCCAGAAATTGTAGGAGCCCTAAGCCCTTCTTCCCTTCTTCTTGTCCGAACCCGGTCCCGCATTAGGTTATGGAGCTGGGTTTGTCGTTCGAGCTGCTTCCCATTCGAGCTGGGTTTGTCGTTCGAGCTGCTTCCCTTCTTCTTGTCCGAACCCTACTTCTTGTCCGAACCCTCCGCATCCCTGCTTCGCTCCGCCGTGATGATCGCTATCTCTTAAGGTAAGTTATCTTCCTTTAATATCTTTTCATTTTCTGAAATCAATTTTTACTGAAATGGAGTCTATTTGAAAAAGCCCCAATTTGTATTGAAAACCCTAACCATAGAGTACAATGGATGCTTCTTTCTCGAACCAATGTCTGTTACTTGGTTGCTGTTCATGTTAAATTAGGATAGTTAGATACTCTGTTCATGTTTAACTCTTGCATTTTTATTGTTTATTTACATCTTGATATTAGGTATTGTGTTCAGTTTCATTGTTTATTTACATCTAGTTGTTATGTGAGTTAACTGCTGAATCTGAGAACTAATGGTGAGTCTGAGAGAACTAATGGAGATAAGAAATGTAAAGAAAATGCCAGGATCTAGTTGGATAAGAAAATGTCTCAAAGGTGTACGCTGGCCTGGGAATTTGGACAGAGATCCAAAGGGCTGGAACATGCCTCCTAAACAAAACCAATTCAAAATTGCAATCAGAAGCAGAACCTCATTTTCCAAGTTTGTCAAGGTTGAGTATGGCCATAACAAAACTCATGATAAATATAGTGGATTCTGCATTGAAATTTTTGAGATAAGAAATCTATAGGATCTAGTTGGATTGGAAGCGAAAAGAGTTAAATATCAGAAAACGTGGTTGAATTTGAAGTTGTTTAAGGACTCTCTCTTGTGTTTGTGATATATCCAATTAGTATATATATAGATCAAGATATATCCAAAAGTAGTATGTGCATTGCACAGTTACACAAATGGATTATTATTTCAGTGAAAAAGGCTTCGAAGTTTGCAGGATTGATGGTTCAGTGAAACTGGAGGATAGGAAACGACAGGTATGTACCAATGCATGGATAACACCACTCTGATAAGATAATTAGTTTATAATGCATAACCCTTCATGATCTTCAAAGTCATAAATCATATTGATAACTAAGAAATGGTATTTTTAATTTTAAAAATGTGTTAGAAGTAGGTCTCCTATCGTGAAAAAATACACCTAAAAGCTTAGAGTAGATTTTTGTAGTAGTTTGCAAGTTACAACTCCTGATATCTTAAACATAGGCATGAGAGATTTTTGTTGTCTTCTTCATCACAACACTAATTGAAGAGGCTAAATTTTTGAATGTTTTTTTTATTCTCATTCTGCCTATGAGCAGATCCAGGACTTCAATGATACAAACAACAATTGCCGAATCTTCCTTCTTTCTACTAGGGCTGGTGGATTGGGAATTAACCTCATTGCAGCTGACACTTGCATTCTTTAAGACAGTGACTGGGTACTTTTGACTTTTCCTAGTTGGCATTTATCTATTTGCTTCACAGTATTTAACTTAAACTATGCTTACGACTTCATTGTACTACAGAATCCTCAAATGGATTTACAGGCCATGGATAGATGTCGTAGAATCGGTTAAACAAAGCATGTTCATGTTTACAGGCTCGCAACTGCTCAATCAGTAGAGGTACTTGGAAATTATGTATATAATAAGTACAATTGTAAACGACATATGACTGGTAGCTTATTATATTGAGATGGATATGACATGGTCTGTTTACAGGGTCGAATGTTAAAAAGAGCTTTCAACAAGTTGAAGCTTGAGCATGTGGTGATAGAGAAAGGACAGTTTCATCAAGAGCGTACAAAGCCTGCCATTGTGGATGAGATGGAGGTTTGTATGGTAGCAGTAGCATGCTAACGATTTCTAAATTTTTCTGTTCTATCGTCTTGTGTATAAATAGATTTGTTGTCAATATGCTCCATTATTCCAATGATTTTGAAAGTGTGGTTTTGGTTGACAACTCAGTATTTCTATGGCCAATTTTATTAACTGTTTTGGATTGCCTTAATACAAACCTTTTAATTGATCAATTAACTCCAAGATTTACTGGAAATATGAAGAGGACAATAAAAAATCTAGCACTAGCATAATGTCTACTGAAATTTTTAGATGTCATAGGCTTGGCTGAAATTTTTAGGCTTGGCTCATTTAAAGATGAAGCAAAAGAGATTGTTGAGATGTCAACAGTGGAAGCCTATCGCATGGCTATGAAAAGTGTGGTTAGATGGGTGAGAATGAACATGAAACCTAACAAGACTAGAGTCTTCTTCACTAGCATGTCACATTCTCATGGAAGGCAAGTTTAGTATAATCCATCACAATTTTTTTTGGTTTTTTATAAGCTACAATTTAGTACGATAACTATGTTTCAATCAGGGCTGGGGGTTGGATAGTTCAACAGGTTTGAACTAAGGGTTAAAGGAGTTAAAGGATCTTGATTCAAATTGAATGACAAAAAACATATGTAACCAATAAAATTATTCCAATATAGGAGCATAGAATTACCCACGGACAATTCATGGATAACATTACCCACGGACAATTCATGGATAAAATTATCAATATCAAATATAAAATAGTAGACTTTGTCACGGATGGTCCGTGGGTAATGTAACTTACAACCTTTCCGTCGCTAACTATCTACTATTTTATCTACGGCAAATCTATGAGTAACGTTACCCACGGAGACTCTGTGGGTCATATTACCCACGGACAATCCCTAAATAAGTGTGTCCCACGGCTTGTCCGTCGGTAAATATTTTCCTACGAGCGATTTAGCTAGGAACTCGTGTCCGTGGGTAATTTTACGTTACCTATGGACAGTCCGTGGGTAAAGATAAAATTTGCCGTAGGTAATAACAGTTTTTCTTGTAGTGATTTTTGAAATCAGTTACTTATCTAAAAATTAGTTATTTAACCATAATTAATTTTACAATTAGTTTTATAATTGATTTTAAACCAAATAATAAATTTGATTATAAATCTAAATCTATATATTGATTTTAAAATGGATATGATTTTTTTTAAAAAAAAAACCAACCATACGCATGAAGCACATGATTACATGGTTATATGGGCACACTATAAACATAAGGCATTGTAGCATGGTACAGACAAATACACTCCTATATCGAAATACCAACACTAAGCGCTATCTTAACTTAATCTTGATCACCGAATATAAAATTGCCAATAGTTTTAGGGTATCTTTTAACAAGTGTCAACATTTTAACACATACACACAAATCCATCATCATTATGTTATTATTTTACATGCTTAAAATGGAAAAAAAAAATCATATTATACACTTTATTTTTAATACAATTAAATTAGGCGAAGCAAGCTTCAGTAAAGCCCTAAATTGGTTTAGCATCCAACATCTAAGATCTACAAGACACTTATAACCTCAAAGTTCAATATTTCATTGGGAAACAAAAAGTTCAATTTTCATTGGCAATTCAAATGAAAAGTTCAATCATAATTGACACCTCAACCAAAGCCCAACGTTCCATTAGTAGTGTAAATGCTCAATCTTTATTGGCAACATGTATGCTCACATCCATTGACATCTCAAAAGTCCAATAATCATTAGCACCCCAACCGAAAGCCCAACAACAATTGGCAATAAAAAATCCAATATTCATTGACACCGAAATCTCAGTTTTCATTATCCATTGACACTCAACACCAAGGATCTACAAAACACCACATAAGCCCAATATTCGTTGGCATCCAAGAGCCCAATATCCATTGACAATCCAAAGCCAAACTTTTATTGGCACTACAACCAAATTTTCACTATCCATCGGCACTACAAAAGTCCAGGATTCACCAGCAAACCAAAAACTCAAATATCTATAGACATCCAAATCTCATTACCTACTAGGTAATGATCATTTACATGTTTATCGATGTACGCATCGGTAACCAATCTGAAGGCGAACATCTTCATTTTTATCAATCTACACATCGGTAACCAAATGGAAGACGGTCATTTACCTTCTCATAGATCTACACATCGAAAACCAATACAAAGACGACCATTTACATTTTTGTCAATCTACGCATCGGTAACCAAACCGAAGACGATCATTTACCATCCCATCGATCTTTGCATTATTAACCAATCTGAAGACGATCATTTACGTTTTTGTTGATCTACGCATCAGTAAAAAAACCGAAGACGATCATTTACCCTTTTGTCAATCTACGCATCGGTAACCAATCCGAAGACGATCATCTATATTTTTGTTGATCTACGCACTAGTAACCAATCTAGAGACAATTATTTACATTTTTTTCGATGTACACATCGACAACCAATCCGAAGATGATCATCTATATTTTTGTGGATCTACGTACCAATAACCAATTTGGAGATGATCATTTACATTTTTGTTGATCTACGCATCAGTAACCAACCCGAAGCGATCATTTTCATTCCTATTGATCTATGCACCAACAATAAATCTAAAGACGATAAATTCCATTCCTAATCCGGTAACCAATCTAAAAATGATCATTTTTATTCCTATTCATTTAAGCACCAACAATATATCTTAAGACGATAAATTCCATTCATAATTTGGTGGATAGTCCACTTTCGAGTTAGCAATTTATCAGTTTCTGATATTATACTCGCCTTTGTATTATTCTCATAGTTTTTAATTTTCTTGCGCCTATATTGTATTTGTTTTCTCATTTTACAACTTTCAAATTCACAATTTGACGAACAAAATTTGGATCCTTATAACTACTTATCGTTTACAACGATAATATGAAAACATCGTTATTTATATTTTTCTAGTAAAATATAATTAGATAGGGGAAGCTGTTGTACCCTTATTTTATAAAAAGTCATAATAATGTGTTTAATTTTATATATTTATGATCATATAATGTTGTACTAAAAAATTTTCAAAAAAATCCAAACTAAACTCATAAATCTATTTCAATAATTGAGCTCGCATTCTCATTGGTGTTTTAACAAATTGTACAATTTACATCATAAAAATAAAAAAAATAAAAAAAAAGTAACAATAACTAACAAACAAATAAATACTATATTTGGTAGAAATAGTACAATCCCCCTTTCCTCCACATTTTAAGCTTCCATGTGTTCCCTCATTTTGAATCTTCATCAACTTTACACTCAATCAAAAAGTAGAAGTCTCATCATCACTAACTTTGCACTTTACCAAAAAGTAGAAGTCTCATCTTAACTTGTCACTCCATAATATAGGCAAAACAATAGAAAACCAGAACTCATGAGTTGAGAACCAAAACAATTTATCTCATGGACACAATGATTCATCGTTGTAGCCTATAAATTGAGAACCAAAAATTCAAATGAGGGGGGATTTTCCTAAAAAATTAGAATATAGGAAAGAGAATTGTTCTTTCCTTCTAAGTTCAACAAAGAAAACCACCATCTTCTTAAAATATAGAGTTAGAGAGAGCATGAGCCACACATCACCACCTTCATCGTCCTTTACAAATCCATTAAGAAACCATCTTCAAATCAACCTCCGCAAACCACCACTGCGAGCACTATCGTCAGAGTGTCCACACAACCACCTCCGTCAACTTTGAACTTCGGCGAACTACCACCACAAGCACTACCGCTAGAGTGTCCACTCAGCCACCAACGTCAACTTTGACCCTCGACAAACCACCACCCCGAGCAACTCTCCTTTCGTGGTCGTTTTTTGTGTGTTTGTATCTCTCAATGTTTACCTTTTTAAAAAAAACATTAATAATAAATAAATATTAGATTAATTATATGTGACATCTTTTTAATCTTTGAGTTGTTAAGATACAAGTTGTACCACTTGGTGGCTTTAAAACTCAATTTTAAAACCGAAAATAATAAACGATATTCTTAAACGGCTTAACTGGATGAGACATTTTTTTACTCTGAGTTTTTGAGACCTGGGTTGTAAAACCTAATAGTCTTAAAACTAGTTTTATTTTCAAAATAATTATTCAAATTAAACAAACTCTTCTTTTTTCCCGTCAAAACAATTATTTTTTTTTATCAATAACAAAACACAATTTCTTTAAAAGTAATCAACACATCCGCATTTTTACCGAAGAACTACATAGCTTTGATTTCTCCATCGTACTGGGAGATACGTAGGAGCAATATCACACTCTTGTTAAACACATTAATAAAAAAAATATATTTTATTTCCTCTCTTTTTTAAGCACACATTTTTTTCAAAAAAACAATTGATAATCATATTTAATAAGATGGAGAAATAAATATATTTAAGTTAATATTAATTTTGCAAAATTAATTATAGGTAACCATATTTTAACGGATGTCGTAGGATGCTAATACCTTTCCTATACATAATCGACTCCCGAACTCAAAATTTAGTTTCAAAGACCATTATTTTTTATTTTTAATGATTTTCTAATACTTTCCCTATTTTAAAATAAAATTTGGTGGCGACTCAATCGAATTCGAGAATCACTCGAAATTTTAGGCCGGGACATTTGTAAAAATGATTTTTGTCAAAATTGAATTGAATGTAAAATTATTGAGTTTGGATACATTAAAAAAAGTGATTAGTATCAATTTATATTTAGATTAACATTGCTTTTGTGTGTGTTTATATTTAGATTAACATTGCTTTTGTGTGTGTTTATATTTAGATTAACATTGCTTTTGTGTGTGTTTGTACATGTTATTATTTGATTTTCATAAATAATCAATACAATTCAACTCCCATTTGCTTATGTTTTCCATCACATTTAACTGATTTTAGTGTTTGATCTTTTGAAAATGGTTGGAAATGATTTACCAATCGTTTAAGAGAAATCATACTGATTGAACACTTTACTTATAAAATTAAATATTCTTTAGTTGAGCAAGAATTAATTACAATTGTTAAGAAACTATATAAAGAAAAATTCAAGATGGTGACAGGGGAGGGGCGAGTGATGGCGATGTCCTTCAATCATCCTAATCACGCCTTAGCTCATTATACTCATTTCTTGACAAGTTTTGTTGACCTATTAAATCTTTAATTTTAATTAACTTTCTCTAAAAGCTTCTTCCATATTACCATTTTGTTGTGCTCTTGAGTTCTCTCTTTGTAGGATCAAATCATAAGAATCTTGTTCAATATTTAAGGCATTGGTTTTTTTTCCTTACTTCAACATCTTTAAGAAACAAGAATTGTATTGTGTTCCACAAAACTGTACTCACACCGCAAGATTCTTCTTTGCTACAAAATATAAATTTAAAAAAATTAAAAGAAATACAACAATACAATATATTATATTTGTCAAACAAATTTTACATATCTTCACTTTTCCGTACATTTGTGATACTTGATTAATTGCATGAAAAAATATGGTTAATTCAAATGAGTATGATTAATTTAGATTATCCTAAAAAATTTGGTTAGTCATATAATTAAATTAACACATGATTAATTCAGTTTAGTAGATGATTAATTTATATTACGCTGCAAATATTGGCTATCTATGAGATCCATTGACAAATTTTATTGACATCAAATCTTAATTTTAATCATTTAAATCAACTTAATCATGCAGTTCTTAGTATCCCAATTAAAATATTAAAATCAATTAAAAAATGTGTGTTCTTATTACTTATATTATACTATTAACATGATTTTTAAATTTACTCTTTCGTTGTTTGTGTTTGACTAGGTTGATCTTACGTTTACGAAATCACATTTATTACATGTTGATATGAGTTTTGAAGTTGAAGAAGCACCGCTCTGATATGTGATGCCAAAAATAAGATTTATAAGTTGGAAGAATACTTTGTTATTAATAGTAAATTTGTTAAATTAAATTAAGAAAATATAATTAAATTTAATTTATTAAGATTGCACTGTTTTATTTGAGAAAGATATCCTAAATCGCGTTTTTTTTTTTGTTTGAAAAAAGTTTTCATTATCTGCTGCAAATTTTTTAGAAAAATATAATAAAAATTATTAGAAATATTATTTTAAGGTTTAGGATGCCCCAAACGATGAATGTGTTAGACTTGACTCTCTTAATGTTTGACACTATTTTTTAGTTTTAATTCTTAGTACACCTTGTCGATCAACTTAGTTTTTCTTTTGATTTAGATTTTGAGCATATTTAAATATTGTAATGTGACTTTTGAAAATTATAATTCTCTACAGACTTAGGTTGCGTTTAATGATTTACAGTGAAACTTTTCTATTTTATAAATTGTATATATATTTTAAAACGATGCAAATTTATTTAAAATAAGATTCATTTATTTAAAAAGAAAAAGGAATTGCTTATTTTTTTTTTAATATGACAAAAAGAAAAAAAATATCTTAAAGCATTTTCAGGAAAAGAAAAAGGAATAGCTCATATATATATATTTTATTTATTTATATTTATATTTATATATCTTTTAATTATAAAATAATAGTATATCTTTTTCATCAAAAAAATAATAATATTATAGCTATGTGGAGATAGTTTAATAAAAATAATAAAACTTAACTATGGATATATTTGCACGTATTTGTTTTTAGTAATTAATTTATTATATATATTCAAAGTAGCAAGCAAAATACACAATTTTTTTGCAAAAAAAAAAATAATTTATTTATAGATGTGTCTTGGCTATGGATGAAAAATACGTAAGTAAATTATAGACTATTACTACTACCTCTGAATAGATAAACTCGAAAATCAATGTAATATGAAATAAATAAGAAACCTTGTTTCTTTGTGATTGCTCCTTCCATGAACAATTAGATGTCTTGCTAGATCAATTGTTGATTTATTGTCTATCTTCAACTTCACTGCTTCATTGTTTCTCAGTCTCAATTTTGTCATTAAATCAGCCAGCCATATAGCTTGGAAAGCTGCCATTGATGCAACCACATATTCAACTTCACATGTGGACAAGGCTACTATTCTTTGCTTTTCGAACACCATGAGATTGGTGAGTTATTGATCATGAACATATAGTCTGTGGTATTTTTTCTATCATCTTTATCTCCACACGAATCTGCATCAATAAAGCCAACAAGTTTAGCTTCATATCCATTCAAATTTGTGGGATACATCAGGCCAAGCTCAATGGTTTCCTTGATGTATCTTAAAATCCGTTTTGTGCCATGTAGTGTGATGTTCGAGGTTTCTCCTTTGACAGTACCAGCTCTGCTTCTGTTGGGATACTAGTTCCATTGTAATCTAGCATTTTGAATCTTTTCAATACATCATTTGCTACTTTTTTTGATGCATAAAAGTACCATTTTTCTTGATTTCAAACTCAATGCGAAGGAAATATGAAAACATGCATAGATCAGTCATCTCAAACTCCTTCTCCATTTTGATCTTGAACTTCTAAATTTGTGCTTCATCACTACCAGTCACTAGCAAATCATCCCCATAAAGGCATATCAATAATGCAAGTACTCTTGCCGCCTTTTTCACATATACTCCATGTTCATTCACCCATTTTGCACACACTTCAGACCATATATAGTGTTTTCTTTAGATTATATACACTATCGTCCTTGCCTCTTATTTCATATCATGGTGGCTGCTTCACATACACTTCTTCCTCCAATGATCCATTGAGGAATGCGGATTTAACATCCAGTTGATGCATCGATCAACCTTTGTTGTTAGCCATTAAGACTACCATCCTCATTGTTTCAATTCTAGCTACTAGGGCAAACACCTCATCATAGTCCAGTCCATGTTTCTGCAAAAATCTATTTGCTACAAGTCTGGCCTAGTACCTAACAATCTCTCCATCAGGCTTCAATTTTAGTTTATACACCCACTTCACATCAATTGATCTCTTATTTGTTGTCAGAGTCATCACCTCCCAGGTCTGGTTCTTTTTTTTATTGCTTTGAGCTCTTCCTCCATTGCTGATCTCCATCTAGAATCACTTAAGGCCTCTTCATCACTTACTTGTTCTAATTCAGCCAGCAAAGCAAAATGTGTGAATTCTCCATCTGTAATGATGACTGGGTCAGATGTCACTTCATATAGTTGCAATATGACTGAGGGTTTCCTAGCTCGTTTAGACCTTCTAACAAACTCAAGAACTAGCTGACTTGATGTTCCTGCAGGTTGGCCTTCATCAAGGTCCACTACTTCTACCCTTCTGGCTGGACTAATAGAGCTAACTAGTATGTTTGGACTGGTTGCACTACTCAAGCTGGCTTCACTCATTTTCAATTCACATTCTCTTGATTCATCCATCAGTATGTCCTTGCTTGTGACCACATTTTTCTAGTTTGAATCATACAACTTGTAAGCTGCAGTTGCATCATAACCAAACATCACCATTTGTTAGCCCTGCCATCAAGCTTCCTCCTATTTTGAGCTGGCACATGCCTGAAGCACAATTAACCAAACACTCTCAGATGATTCACAATTGGTTTTCTTCTAGTGCAAGCTTTTTCAGGTGTCCTAGTACCCAGTTTCTTGGTTGTACACATAGTCAAAATGTATACTTCTTGCCATATTAAGAACGGTTTTATTTCTTCTTTCTACAGCTTCATTATGTTCTGGTGTATATGGTGCAGTTACTTTATGAATCATTCCCTCTTTTTCACAAAATTCATGGGATTGATACTCACCACCTCCATATGTCCTAATCACTTTAAGATTGCAGCCACTTTGTTTTTCTACCATCAACTTGAACCATCTAAACAAAACCAGTACTTCACTCTTTGTAACACCCCAAATTTTATAATAAATATTTTCTTCATGAAATAGGATTTTAGATAATTAATTTGGTGTTAAAACTACTTTAGAATATGTGTGGATAAATCTTGTGACTAACTTTCGTTATATGAGTGGTTTCTATGATATGCTAATTTTGTATATATTTGACTAAGTAAGTTATATAAATAATAAATATTATATTTTATTATTTTATATATTTTTTTAATAAATAAAAGTATTTTAGTGTAAATATTTTAAAGAATAAGATTTTAGGCGACTCTACATGTATACTTGTGTTTGTAGTTAATGTGATATTTTCTTGTATGTTTGACTGATGTTAAGTGTGCACATAATTATCTTTAATTATTTATAAATATATGTTATTTTAATTATTTATTTTACAAATAATTATCTTGATATATTAGTAATTTTAATATTGATTTTCTTTATTTTTATATAGTTGCTATCGTCTGAGGATTTTATACATATTTATTTTGATTTAGTGAGATATATAAATTGTTGATGTTATATTTATTTATTTTATCATTTCGACTATTCTATAAAGATGATGTATTTTTATGTGATTATTTTAAAAAATGTTATAGTAATAATTATATGCATTATTTTGAATATGAGGGTTTTAGTTTATCTATGTTAAGGATAAATAATATTATGTTAAAATTAGTATTTTAGAGAAAAATTTCTAAAAAGTTAAATAAATTATTTATTTATTAAGGGTTTTTATTAATACTAGAAAATGAATTTTGGACCAGATGACTGTTTACACCCCTATTTTCTACTTCTGCATATTAATTTGGGCTAGTATTGATTGGACTTTTCCTTTCTATACATGCGAGTTACTAATTACACCCCTATTTCTGCCTCAGACTTGACTACTGTTTTGGGCCTTACAAATTTACTCTTGTACTTATACATCTGCAATCTGCAACCCTCCTTCTGCAATTAAAAAAAAATAAAAAGCAAAAATCTGACAGCCAAATCTCAAATCCTTTTTCTCTCAAATTCACTCCCACCAATTCATTGCCGTTTTGGAACGATCTCAACCTCTATCCACACAAAATCGACCACTGAATCCATTTTTGACATCAATGTTAACGATCGTGGCTCCGTTTAATCAGAAACAGCTGCGTTTCTTTCCTTGGGCGAGCTGTTTTTGGTCGATTTCGAGCTTCACATTTGTTGTCTCAAAAAACTGGTATCATTTTTGGATTCCTCTCGTCGAAACCTTCAAGAAACACTACTCATTTGTATTTTTCGGTGAAGTTGACATCGGACCCTTCTGGCGCTCTAACGAGTCTGTAAGACTTTTTCTGCAGTTTTTTCTCATTGTTTTGACTCCATTTTTGTTCTTAAAATTATAATTAATTATTTAAAAATTATTTTTAAGCTCAGAATAATTTATCAGTCAAGTCTCAACGATTTTGTGAACTCGTCGTTTATTCGGATTTGCTCGCTGTACGTTGTCGATCTAGAGTTGCTGTTGAAAATTTCTATTGATTTATGTGTTTGAGAAAGCGTTTGAATTCATGAGTATAATATATTGTGAGATGAACGGGAAAAACGTATTTCCCACGATTCATCCGGGGCTCGCTACGTACGACAGTAGCCCTTTGAGTGATAAATTAATTAATATGCAAAATGGAAATTGTGAGATTAAAATTTGGAATAGAAATATTTATAAGGTGTTGATTGATTTAATTTCGTTAAATGTGTGATATTTGATATTATTGAGATATTTAACATTATGGTGATATTTGATATTATTGTGATATTTGATATCATTGTGATATTTGATTTCAAATAAATTTGGTGCATATGTTTGATTAAACGAGTTTATGTGAATGCAATGTATAATGTAAGTTTATTTGATGATGATGTGTGATTTATGATATAAATTTGTGATAAGTTTATGTGATAATGATGATGTTTGATTGATGATAGTGATTCTATAAAATTGTGATGAGTTTATGTGATGAATTATGATTAATGATAGTGATATTGTGAATTTGTGAAATGAATATTATTTTATCATCATATAGGTAGGGCCTGACAAGCCTAGTGATTCCGGGGAAGTACAACTAAATGAGCCTGATCTTGGCGGTCTACTATTGAGCCTTAATGCAAGATTATTAGACCTTGGAGGTATTCGGGTGGGGAATTCCTAGGTGACTTGGAGGTAGCACTCCAAATGTCGGGAGCTACCATGCAACACACGTTTACCTCGACTGTCACGTATATGTGTCTCGGGTTGAGTTGAGGGGATCTACGAGGACATGGTCAATTTGAATTGTCCGTCTACTGGGATGGTGGGATAGTATCAAGCCTCTTAACCAAGTACTTCAGAGTTAGAATGATACCACATTGTGAAGTAGAGTCTAAGCTCATGCATAGCATTGCATTTTATTGTGATTGTTTTGTTGTGATTAATATGTATCGTGTGTGGTGATAATTTCTCTTAGACGATTTGATGTTATAGTGAAATTTGTTGATTTTCATTTAGTGATTTTGACTTTTTAATGTGATATTTTCTTTATGGAATGTTTGTGTAATGATACGGTTTTATTATGATTGTTTGCGTGTTCTTCTTAGTTGTATTATACTGTCATCATGATTTCGAAACTCACCTCCTTCGTTTTTGTGTTTGACTGGCTTGGCCTTGCGTTTGCGAAATCACAATTGTTACAGGTTAATGAATCTTGAAGTTCAGGTTTGGGAGGAACCATGCTCTGATAGGTTGATAGGTGATACCAGGAATAAGAGTTTAATTTGTATTTTACTTATTTAATGTGAAACGAATTTTTGGAAGAAAATCTTAGAAGTACTAGTAAGTTATTAAATTAAATCAAGTAATAATACTTAAATCAAACTTATTGAGATTACATTATTTTAACGAAGAAAATAAGTTTAAAGCGTTCCTTTTGATTTTTGAGAAACGTGATATCCTAAGCAAAAAATAAAAGTTTTTTCTTTTCTTAGAAACATATTTTTATTTATCTGCTGCAAATTTTATAGAAATATAATATAAAATATATATATATATATATATATATATAGAGTGTCACACTGAGATCCACCTTGCTGATCTCTCCAAGAAATACCTTATAAAATCATCAATGAATGATACAAAGTAGTGATTACCTCATATTGACACTTCTTCAAAAGGACCACAACCATCATAGTAGATTATCTCCATCATTCTTGAAGATCGAGTTGACACTTCAACCTTGAATGAGTTTATGTGTTGTTTGGCATGGCAACATTCTTCACACAGCTCCTTTGGCATTCATTGGCAAAATACCCCCATATTTTACAATTGTGACATTGGATTCCTTTCTTGGGGATGTTATGGCTGATCGTATGTCATGCTTTTTTTTTGTTGAGTCACAAAACTTCTGAAAGAGAGTGATCTAATTTGCGACTCATCCTAGGAATATCTTGGGAAGCTGTTCTCATAAACAATTTTTTAAAACTCAAAAGCAACAATTACTATTTGTTCTCATTTCTCACAACATCATGTGACACTTTGAATAATGATCATCCATGTACGGTTTTATAGTCAAAATTTAATCCTCTCACCGTCCTATATTAAAACTCATATCACTTTATACATAGGTCATTAGTTGAACGTGATTGTTGACCTTATCAATATTTTAAAAAATTATAACATTTATAAATTTAATACTTGAAAGTATATATTATATTAAATTTTTTATTTTAATTATAAAAAATGATTGTTAATACTAATTGATAACAAGAGGCCCACCTAGTCTAGTTGTGCCCCGTTATCATTATGGCCTCATAATGAAAGTTTGATTTTGTGCGGAAGTTTTGTGATTTATTTATAAAAATAAATAGATTAAATAGCACATGTGTTTCTTTAATTTAATTTTAGTTTTTTATTTTATTTTATTTCTCTGATTTAGTCTTTTATTTTAATTTTAAGTGATAATTTGATCTTTTATATTTTAAAATGTCAACAATGTTATCTTCTTTTTTTAACAAAAATTCAAAAAATTCATAAAAATATTCAAACAAAATCCATAAAATTAATTTTTATCTTCAATATTATGTAAATTTCATCAATTGTATAACTCAAATATTCAAATAAACTCATATTTTTATCTCTCTTTTTTTTTTTTTACAAAAATTCACAAGATTCATCAAAATTTTCAAACAAAACCCATTAAATTAATTATCATTTTTAATATAATGCAAATTTCATCAAATGTATAACTCAAATATTCAAATAAACTCATATTTTCATCTCCAACAACATCAAATCATCAAATAAAGAATAAAATATGAGTTTATTTAAAGATTTAAGTTATGAATTTGATGAAATTCGGATTAAATTGAAGATGATAATTGATTTTATGAGTTTTGTTTGAAAATTTTGATGAATTTTTTAAATTTTTGTAAAAAATATGATAACATTATTGACATTTTAAAATATAAGTGATCAAATTGTCATTTTAAAATTAAAATAAAGGACCAAACCGAGAGAAAAAAAAAAAGATAAAAGACTAAAACGTTAACTGAAATTAAGTTAATGGACCGCAATTGCTATTTGGCCAAATAAATATGTATTAGTCATAATAAGTCGAAATGGGTCAACGACCGGTCAAACCGCAGTTTGATGACTTATGAATCACTTAAAATTTAGAAACGGTCAACAACAAAGTTTTTTTAAAAGAAAATTTAAATAATTTACATAGTTATTTTCTAAGAAAATTTAAATTATTTATTTACTAGTGTTAATGGATAATTTCAAATATAAAATTATTTTATTATTTATTTAATATTTTAGTATGTTTTTTATTAATTTATAATATTTTGAATATAACAAACTAATTTAAAAACGCTAATATGTAACTATTTATATTAGTAATTTTTTTTATTTAAATATAATATAATATATATTATATCAAATCGTGATTATATATGTATCAAATACATGACAAAATAAAATATTATGATATTGGTTATCATATATGTATAAAACACATGATACGATAATGTTTATTTGCCACTATCATAACATATAATTATTCAATTTGATATCTTATTTTATCTTGTTTCTATTCTATAATACACATTAAACACACCCTTAAAAAATATTTTTTTTTTCTATTTTTGATTAAAGTGTTGTTTTTAAGAAATCCAATTATAAGGTTTTTAACAACCACACATTACACAAATAAATCAATGCAATATATCATATATCAAAGGTAAAGATAGGATTGTCAAATGTATACCATAAACATTGTCAACTCTTATGTTGTCATTACACTAAAAGAATAAAGAGTAGAAGTATCGTCATGGTAAAAAACTAAAATTACTTTAAAAATTTAAGTATTGAAGATGTTAGAATAGGAGGAAGTAGGATCATTGATCTGTTGTATCGAACAAAAGAAGCAACTCATTTAAATCATGATAAGAAGTTCTTCTCAAGCGTGGTATATTTTCTCCAAGTCTTTCCATATTTTGAGTTTCCATATTTTGAGCTTGTGTATTTTGAGCATCTGTTTTGTGAGCTTCTTGTGAACTATTTAGGACAACAATTGCTTTCTTTTCTTCAACACTATGAGGAAACAAAAGTTGTGTTGTGTTCCACAAAACTATGTTTAAAGGATAAGATTCTCTTTTTCTGCAAAATGTCATCAAGAATTAAAATTATACTTAACACACAAATATCATATATTCATATGTTTCAAGAGTATGTGATTTTGTTAAAATAAAAAACTTTATAAATAAATAAACACCTTATCCATTGTCTACAGATGGGGCACGAACACCCTTCGTCATTCTTGTCCATGGTAGATAGCAAACATGTTTTACAAAAGCTGTAAAATTACAAGATTCGTATACACATTAAAAATTAAATTGAACATAGAAAGTTTTAAACAAAATTAAGAATATTAAGTGAACCACCAACTTAATTATTGTGAAACTAAAAGTAATAATCTATTTAGTCAATGGAACTAACAAAATTACAAAATAATCACAACTAACCTCGTTGATTTGAGTTTACGAAGAAAAAAAAATCAAAAGATGACAAGTTCATTCCAACTTAATTTTAATAGATAGTAATTAATTGATTTTATGGAGTAATTCAACTAATCCATAAAAAATAATATAATATCAAGAGTGTAACTTTAATTAAGAGATATCATAGAATATTAATAATTTTATAGAATATAATTATTATTGTCTTATAATTTCATAGACTAAATTAATATTAAAATATAAATTGATTTTGAATTTGAATTTGATATATACATACGTGTGACCACAAGAAGTGGTAGTTGGATCAAAGAATATATCCAAACAAATCTGAAAAAATACATAAACAAAAAATCAACATCACAACATCAACATGAACTAGAGTGTATTAAACATTAATCAGAAGGATCTTATTACTTACTGAGCATGAAAACTCTTCCCTAAGTTTATCAATGGAGGGAGGAGGAGTAGAATGAGTAGTGGAAGACAAACCACAGTCTACGGTATTCATTAGTACTTATTATAAATCCTTAAATTGTTGAAAATTATAGAGTGACCTATATGGTATGAAAGTGTTCTTATATATAACACAAGCTATCTTATCACCTTTTGAGATAAGGACAAATTTTGTCACAACTGATTTGGAGTTTATCTTGGTAAAATTTTCAAGATTTATTGATTATTCGTAAGTAATCTTGGTAATTATTGTTTTGATTTATTCTATTTACTAAATTTGGTTCAGAATAAAATAAAATAAAGAAAATATGTCTTTATTCTAATTAATAAAAAACAATATTTTTGTCAAGAAAATAAAAATCTTATGAGGTACATTTAATTAAGATTGGAAATAATTTTAGAAGATTTTTTTATGATAGAAAAATATTGAATCAAGATTTTAATATTAATGTAATTAGAATGGATTTGAATCCAAATCTTCCTCAATCTTCTCTAATTCTTCTTAAAAGATGAATTTAGTTTTTTTGCAAGGAACTAAAAGCACTATTTGAATAATATAGGAACAAAAGATTTTATTTTATTTTATTTTGATTTATCTTTTATTTTAAAATCTCAAAAAACCCATAAAACAACCTAAAGCTGATAGTGATGCAAAATGTGCCTGGATACACACGTTGGTGTGGATCGTGCAATAATTTTATCGTGTCATGTAGTATTCTATTTGAAATCCTGTAAATTACAAATTTGATATAAATCCATTAAAATTAAACAAAATTGATTATGAAAATCTTTGAAAAAATCTTATGAAATCTTGAATTATCTTTTAAATTTTGCATTGTTTTTTAAAATTCGAAGAGACTTTTTTATGTAAAAAATATTTTAAAATTTCAATCTAATAAATCTTTTAAATGGTTTGTTAAACTATTATACGTAGAGATATTTTGATAAAAATAATTTAATTTGAAACTGTGGATATATTTTCACGTTTTTTTTTTGTTATAAAATATTTTCACCTATTTGTAAATAGTAATATAATGATGGAGTTAATTATGATAAAATTTACCATCTCTTGTAAGATACAAAAATAATTTTTTGTTTAAATTTTTTGTCCTTGATTTTAAATCAACTAAGATGTATCTTTCGAGTTTCTGAATAATGTATAGGACATGTTTAACAACTACCTTGCAAAAATTTAAATTGTTTTAACGAACTAAATATGAATTTTTAAACTATTGATTCTTAAAAATT
>NC_021160.2:38489984-38502091 GCF_000331145.2 Cicer arietinum | reverse complement strand
GTAGGGAAATTTCTTTTAATGTCTTAAATATTAGTGCAGTAAATTATTCAAAAAATTTGAGGGACTAGTTGACAAAAACTTTTATAATGACAAACAAAATTGTGAAATTGTATCAACACTAAAAAATTATTTAACCCTATATTATTTATACCTAATGATTCGATCAACAAAATTTTTTGCTTCAAAAACATACACCAACTAGTGAGAATAGAAAAACTTCATAATCAAAGTAATATGAACCAAAGATTAATTTTTTTTTTACTTAGAAGTAAAGATAAGCTTGGAAAACGCCAAAAATAGCATAATCAAATTCCAAGGTTAATTAAGACCAAACAATATAACAGTAAAATGAGGAAAAACATGTCGTAGTTGATTTGGAGTTTATTTTTTGTTAGATTTTCAATATTTAATGTTTATTTGTAATTGATCTTGGTATTTATTGCTTTGACTTTTTTCCCTTAAAATGTTTTTCGGTAATTTAAATTTTATTAATAAAGTTTTATACAAACATCATAGTGAAAAAGACTCTATACACACTATAACAAGGCATTGCATACTGACAAATATACTATATCCTAAATCGATACACCAACACTAAGTTTTATCATAACTTAATCTTGATCACCTAATATACACTTTGCCAACATTTTTAGGGTATCTTTTAACAAGTGTCTACTTTTTAACACATAGACACAAAATCCATCATCATTATGTTATTATTTTACATGCTTAAAATGAGAAAAATTCATATTATATACTATATTTATAATACTATTAAATTAGGTGAAGCACGCTTTAATAAAGCCCCAAATCGGTTTAAAGCCTCAAATTTAGCATGAGACAATATTTGTTTTCTTCTCTCACAAAACCATTTCTTTATCAGCTTCATATGCCTTCCATTTCATTAAAAGTTCACTTTCCGCTCCATCTCCCAAAATACACTTCCATCCCAAATCATTTACTGCAAATAAAGGAACATCAACACCAAAACCACCCTAAAACATAACAATTAATCACATGTTCTATATTGTCTACTAGAATCGTGCCTAATACGCTACAAAACAATCATGAATATTATGTTATGCCTGCACTAGTTGTAATCATGTCATTATCTAATAGATTATAAACAAGTATAGCCTATAAAATAATCATAACATGAGACAAAGTATTTGTTTTTTCCTCTCACAAAACCCTTTCTCTGTCAGCTTCTCAAATCTTCCATTTCAGTGAAAGTTTACTTTCCTCTCCATCTCCCAAGATATTATTAGATCCCAAATCATTAATTTTTGTTGAATATAAAGAATATTGAGAGACATATGGAATCACCTGTGTATTTCAACTATACAGCGAAATCTCTTTATATAGGCACATGGTATTAAATAACCCTAATTTACAGTAATACTAACGGGCCAGAATACTTACATACTTACAGCCCATATAATTATTTACATTCTAATATAATATTTAACACCCCCCTCAAGTTGGAGCATATAAATCAAATGCACATAGCTTGTTACATATATAACTAATTCTAGGACATCGCAATGACTTTGTAAACACATCTGCTAACTGATCATTGGATTTGACAAAGCTGGTGATGATGTCACCCGATTCAATCTTTTCTCTAACAAAATGGCAGTCAATCTCAATATGCTTGGTCCTCTCATGAAAAACAGGATTCGAGGTAATGTGCAATGCAACTTGATTATCACATATTAGTGTCATTGTGCTAGTCTCTTCAAATTGAAGTTCTTTCAATAACTATTTCATCCAGATGAGTTCACATGTTACTAGTGCCATGACCCTGTATTCTGCCTCAGCGCTGGATCTTGCAACAACATTTTGTTTCTTACTCTTCCAAAATATTAAATTTCCTCTAATGAGTACACAATACCCGGAAGTTGATCGTCTATCTATGGGTGAGCCTGCCCAATCGACATCTGAGTAGTCAATTATCTGAGTATGTCCCCTATCTTCATAAATAAGACCTTTTCGAGGTGCACTTTTGATGTATTTAAGAATCCGGATTACAACATCCATATGTTTTTGGCAAGGAGAATTTAAGAACTGACTTACCATACTGACAGCAAAGGAAATGTCAGGACGAGTGACTGTGAGATAGTTTAATTTTCCAACCAATATCTTATATCTTCCTGAATCTGATAGAGGCTCCCCCTGATTGGGTAGGAGTTTGACATTTGAATCCATAGGAGTATCAACTGACTTGGCATTTAGTAGGCCTATTTCTTCAAGAATATCCATAGCATATTTTCTTTGTGAAATTACAAGGCCATCCTTGGGTTGGGCTACTTCAATACCAAGAAAAAAACGGAGTTTACCAAGGTCTTTAGTCTGAAATTTATTTGAGAGATGTTGTTTTAACTGGAGTATTCCTTGCTGATCACTACCAGTTATAACAATGTCATCCACGTAAACAATAAGATAGATGCACCCTTTGAGCTGAGTAATGATAAAATACAGAGTGATCGGCTTCACTACGGATCATACCAAATTCTTGTACTACTGAGTTGAATCTGCCAAACCAAACTCTAGGAAACTGTTTAAGACCATAAAGGGACATGTGTAGCCGGCAAACCATGTTGGAAGACTCTCCCTGAGCAACAAACCCTGGTAGTTGCTCCATATACACTTCCTCTTCAAGATCACCGTGCAAAAAGGAATTTTTAATGTCAAGCTGATGGAGGGGCCAATGTCGAATTGCTGCAGTGGAGAAAAATAGTCTGACAGATGCCATTTTGGCAACCGGTGAGAATGTATCACTGTAATCCAACCCAAAATCTGAGTATATCCATTGGCTACCAAACGAGTCTTAAATCGATCAATCTTACCATCAGGACCAACCTTCACTGTATAAAGCCAACGACACCCGACTAACGACTTCCCATGAGGTAAAGGAACCAATTCCCAAGTACCACTGCTTGGTAAAGCACACTTCTCATCAAGCATTACTTGCCTCCACTTAGGGTGGGATAATGCTTCACCTGTAGTTTTAGGAATAGAAACAGAAGACAAGGAGGACAAGCACGAGTAATGTAAAAGAGAAAGACAATGATAACACAAATCAATATAATGAGGAGATGGATTACGGGTGGTGCGAATATCCTTACAAAGAGCAATGGGAAGGTCAGGCTCAGGTGGCAGGGCCGGATCCGGAAGTGGCGTCGGAGGAGAGTCTGTAATGGGAGCAAGAACAGGCACAATAGAGGATAAGCAACGACGTTGATATGTTTGTAGTGGTCATGGAGGTTGTAGTACCCTAATTTTGTCCAATTTATTAAAAATAAATCAAAAAGGAAATATGTATTTAAAAAGGGAAATAAAATAATTACAATAAATAGGCTCAGCAATTTACAATTTCAAATCTAATTACAATTCTAAAATCAAATCAAATTACAATTTTAATTTTAATTTACAGTTGCAATCAAATTATAACCAAATCAAACTACAACCATAAATATTATGTCAAATCATATTACAATTTAAGAACAAAACGAGAAAAAAGTCATGCCAACTGCTACATGCTTTGTTTGTTTTCCTTTTTGCAGCATTGCCTTGCTCTAGCTACATGCCTCATCTGAGTTTTTCTGCACTGCTTGAAGCACTATCCTTGTGCCTTTTGTAGCTAATTAAAAACATATTTTTTACAAGTCATCGATTGTACACATGATAAAAACTAAAAGACAAAATTATGAGTTTGAATAAAAAAAAAACTAAAAGACAAATATGGTAGAGGCATGTACACAAATGAACCAAATCTGCAAATAAAAAATGTTCTTTAACCTAACAAGTCAAATTTGCCCAAACAGATGAAAACAATCAGATAAAACAAATAAAAGCTAAAATGGTGAATAGATCAGAAGTGCAGAAAAATACAAATTATGAGCAAATAATTTAAACATCAAACAAGAAATTGATGGAGAAGGACAAAGGCAGGCAAGAAAGCAACTAAACAGATAAAAACCTCTATAAAAACACCTTATCAAATTTCAAAGAAAGGGGAGGGATCTGAGATTAACTCTACTAAAAAACACACATACAGAGAAAGGGAAGGGGAAGAAATCAAAGAGTTTCAGTAACAAACAACAAACACGAAACATTAAGGTATCTTTCCTTCTTGCTCTTTATCATCATCAAACAATCACTCTATTATTTAAAAAATGTAGACTTTTTTGAAAGAAACATAAAACGATTAAAAATACAAACCTGTGATGATGTCTTCTTCATTGTTGCCATCGTCGATGTAACTGTCGTCATTGTCGTTGTCGGCGCTGCCACCGTCGCTAAGGTTGTCGTCACCTTCCTCACCGTCGCCGAGGTTGTTGTCACCTTCCTCACCGTCACCGTTCCTTCATTTCCCTTTCGTTTTCGCATCCTGGTTTTTCTTTCCAACCGCGTTTCTGCCTGGCCGCCTCCTCAAAATGAAACTAGGGTTCTCTAGTTTCTGTGCCCCTAATTAGGGTTTGCCATTTTGGACTTTTTTTAAGTTAGTTTGGGCTTGGGTTTCAACAATAACTAAAACCTGTAGACCATTTAAGTCTATTTATTTTATTATTATTATTTTTTTTTTAAGAAAAGGGGTTGATTTCCTTCATAATTAAATATCAATTTTATCATAAAAAATACAAATAAATATTATGTTAAAATTAATTAGATGTGATATCTTTTTAATTTTTGAGTTGTTAGAACACAAGTAGTACAACTTGATAGTTCTAAAACTCTCTTTATTTATTTATTTATTTATTTATTTATTTTATTCTATTTATTCATTTATTTATTCATTCATTCATTTATATATTTTACTTTATTCTATTTATTCATTTATTTATTTATTTTAATGAACTAATCTAAAATCAACTTATCTATTAGATGTAACTCTTTTTAATCTTTGAGTTGTTAGGACACAAGTAGTACAACTTGGTAGTTCTAAAACTCTTTTTATTTATTTATTTTATTTTAGTTTATTTATTTTATTCTATTTATTTATTCATTCATTTATTTATTTTAATGAACTAATCTAAAATTGACTTATTTATTAGATGTAACTCTTTTATCTCTGAGTTGTTAAAACACAAGTTGTACTACTTGGTAGTTTTGAAACTCAATTTAAAAATCGAGAATAATAAAATATTTTTTAGAGGATTAAATTAGATGTGACATCTTTTTTATTCCTTGAGCTTTGGGACACGAGTTGTACAACTTGATCGTCTTAAAACTCGTATTTTAAAGTATCTATTCAAATCAAACTCTTTTATTTTTCTATTTTGTCAAAATATTTTTTATCACAAAACAAATTTTCTTTAAAGCACATTCAATGCATCCTTTTTTTTAACTAAGAACTACGTAGCTTTGATTTCTCCATCGCACCGGGAGATACGTAGGAGCAAGATCACATTTTTGTCAAGCGCATTAATAAATTTTATTTTATTTTCGTCTTTTATTTCTTAAGCACACATTTATTCTAAAATCATATTTTAAAAATAATAATAATAATAATAATTATTATTATTATTATTATTATTATTATTTGTATTTAATTATAAGGAGAAATAAATATACTTAAGTTAATATTAATCTTGCACAATTAATTATAGGTAACCATATTTTAACGGATGTCGCAGGGTGCTAATACCTTCCCTACGCATAATCGACTCCCGAACTTAAAATTTGGTTTCGAAGACCATTTTTTTAATTTTTTCTATTTTTAAGGGTTTCCCAATATTTTCTCTATTTTAAAATAAATTTTGGTGGCGACTCCATTGAATTTAATAAGGTAGCATGCCATTAAGACTACATCCCCCCAAAAACGAAATGGAACATTGCCATGGTGTAGTGTGGGAGAATAACAACGGTAACTCTTTTGGGACCGATGATAACCTAGAAAGACACACTTGAGTGACCGAGCTGACAATTTGTCCAAACCAGGAGATAAATTGTGAACAAAACACGTGGATCCAAAGACACGAGGTGGTAGTGGGTGAAGAGGGGTATGGGGAAAGAGGACCGAATGGGGGATATTGCCATCAAGGACGGAAGATGACATACGGTTAATAAGGTAGCATGCCATTAAGACTACATCCCCCCAAAAACGAAATGGAACATTGCCATGGTGTAGTGTGGGAGAATAACAACGGTAACTCTTTTGGGACCGATGATAACCTAGAAAGACACACTTGAGTGACCGAGCTGACAATGTGTCCAAACCAGGAGATAAATTGTGAACAAAACACGTGGATCCAAAGACACGAGGTGGTAGTGGGTGAAGAGGGGTATGGGGAAAGAGGACCGAATGGGGGATATTGCCATCAAGGACGGAAGATGACATACGGTTAATAAGGTAGCATGCCATTAAGACTACATCCCCCCAAAAACGAAATGGAACATTGCCATGGTGTAGTGTGGGAGAATAACAACGGTAACTCTTTTGGGACCGATGATAACCTAGAAAGACACACTTGAGTGACCGAGCTGACAATTTGTCCAAACCAGGAGATAAATTGTGAACAAAACACGTGGACCCAAAGACACGAGGTGGTAGTGGGTGAAGAGGGGTATGGGGAAAGAGGACCGAATGGGGGATATTGCCATCAAGGACGGAAGATGACATACGGTTAATAAGGTAGCACGCCATTAAGACTGCGTCCCTCCAAAAACGGAATGGAACATTGGCATGGAGAAGTAAGGTTCGTGTGGTTTCAATGAGATGCCAATTTTTGTGTTCGGCTAACCTGTTTTGCTGAGGTGTATGAGGACATGATGTATGGTGTAAAATACCATTGAAAGCCATAAAATTTTGAAATTGATGAGACAAATATTCTCGAGCATTATCACTTCTTAAGGTACGAATGGAAACTCCAAATTGGGTTTTAATTTCTTGATAAAATTGTTCAAAGATGGAAAACAATTCAGTTCTATTTTTCATTAAAAATAACTACGAACAACGAGAATAATAGCAATAAAAGTAAAAAAATACTTAGACTCTAAAGTAGACATAGTACGAGAGGGACCCCAAACATCAGAGTGAACTAAAGCAAATGGATATGATACTCTTTTATATACTCGACTGGGAAAATTACTACGGGTGTGTTTCCCTAACTGACACGACTAACAATGTAAAGTAGATAACTTAGACAAACTAGGCACCAGTTTTTGTAGTTTGGTAAGACTTGAGTGTCCAAGCTGAGCATGGATAGTATGGGGGGACTTTATGGCAGAGCACGTCTTGGAAGTTGTAGAAAGGTAATAGAGGCCTTGTGACTCACATCTGAGCCAATCGTCCGTCCCGAATTCCGGTCCTGCAAGGTAACATTATCATTAGTGAAAGTAATAATACAGTTATGAGATCGAGTCAATTGACTAACTGAAAGTAAATTAAAGGGGCATCCAGGTACATAGAGAACAAATGCAACTGAGATATAAGGGAGAATGTGGACAGTGCCAACTCCTTGAGACCGGGTTTGAGTACCATTGGCAGAAGTTATAGTAGGTAAAAAACGAGATGTAGAGAGTGAATAAAAGAGACCTTTATTACCAGTAACATGATCAGATGCACCAGAATCAAGAACCCAATGGCCGAAGGAAGATGAATGAGATAGATAAACAGATGAGTTACCAGTGTGTGCAACCGAAGTAGGAGAACTAGCGTTCGAATGACTCTGAACCCATCAAAGAAAATCTTCATAGTTTGTCGGGGAGCCTTGTGGAGATGGTGTAGTCTCAATAGTGGCAGAAGGATCAAGCTGGGTTGCATTTATCGAAGGCGAAGGCTTGCCATGCAACTTCCAACAGCGATCAATAGTGTGTCCAAGCAGATGACAATGCTCACATTTGGGACGAGGCTTAGAGTTGGATGGTCCTCAACGAGAACGTTGATGATTATGTCCCTGAGATGCAAGGGCAGCAGTGTCACCCGAAACTGAAGTAATAGACTGCTCAACTGGATGTTTTGCTGGTACTCGAAGGAGGATCGTTGAAGTAGTAGACATATTCGGAACAGTAACAGACCCCAAAATACTTGATCATGAGTTGCAAAATACTCCTGGGGTAGGTCATAGAGTGCAAGAAGCATGAAGAAGGTGTTGCGTTGATCCAACTCCTTCTTCTGTTCAACTGGATTACTTGCAGCAGGAGGGAGAAGCTCATTAAAGTTATGAAGTGCACTATGAATGGTGCCAAGATATGCAGAAATAGAGCCATCGAGTGACTTCAGAGTAATGATGTTCAACAAGCGGTGACAAACTCCATAGACACGTTGTGTGTCGTTAGTATAGAGTGCCTTTGCTTGACTCAAAACTGATTCACACGTGAGATGCGGACGGAAAATCGGTTTAACATCTGGATGAAGTGTAGACTTAATGACACTACACAACTGAGCATCAATCTGACTCCATTTGGATGTTTCAATCACACTCACCTTTTCAGATTTTTGGGTGAGGTGGTCCTCGTAACCTTGACCACATAGCCATAGTTTGATGTCGGCAGCCCAACTATCATAATTTTATCCATTCAAAATTTCAACCGAGAGAGGAGAGGTGATGTAGTTAGTGAAGATGCTCTTTGTTTCAGACTGAGATGCCATGGTCAACAAAGATTGTCAGAAAACGCATCGGAACGGAGAAAACAGAGGCTGTTTGAACTGGAAGTCGTATATCCATAACTCGAAACTAAAAACTGAGGGCACATATGGAAGCAGGACGCCGAGGCGAGTGCGGTGGAAGAAGCGGCACCGTGAACGATTGTCAGACGCGTTGTCACGCGCGGTGGTAGTGGGCGGCGCGTGGATCTCACGCGCGGGGGTGTGCAGGTGGCGCGTGAGCAGGTTTCTGAAGGCGCAACGGAAGGGTTTGGTCAATCTGGGGTGTACGGCGCTGATGGAGTGGTCGTTCGTCAAAAAATCTCATCAGAAACAGTGACGACAGAGCGTGAATGGCTGAACAAAAATTGAGGAATCAGCGTATCAACGACAGAGGGGGGCAAACCGGAGTTGAGAACACGGTTTGCCGAAAAATATTCACCCGAGACAATGGGTCGATCGGGTAGTTGACGATTAGGGTTGTCTCTCAGTTGGCTCTAGATACCATGTTGAATATATTATTGAGAGACATATGGAATAACCTGTGTGTTTCAACTACACAGCGGAATATCTTTATATAGGCACAAGGTATTAAATAACCCTAATTTACAGTAATACTAACGGGTCAGAATACTTACATACTTACAACCCATATAATTATTTACATTCTAATATAATATTTAACAATTGTCAACAAAGGAACATCAACATCAAAACTACCCTAAATATAAGAAATCATCACATATCCTATTGTCTATTAGAATCATGCTTTATAACTTACAAAGCATTCATGTATGCTATGTTATGCCTTGCTCTAGCTATAATCATATGTTGTTATCTAATTAACTAAAAACAAAATAGCCTATAAAATAGTCATGCATGCTATGTTATGTCTTAGTCATTTGTTATATGCTAAAGCAAAATTCTTAATTAATATTTTGAAGATAATCAAATATTTATATTTGTTAACTATAATTATCATCTTATTAATTATTAACTTCCTTTAAAGTGTATTTTTTTAGACAAAAAAATAAAAACAAGTTCATTAATAATATGTTGAAATATGGATATCCATGCAAGATCACATAGTTGTTTTTCAACTAATCAAGAAATATTTGATCATCAATTTTGGACTCATCTCATGTACACAACAAGATAAGAACACACTTTTATAAAGTATAAAATCATTTGGAAGTTCCTCAAAGTAATGTCAAACAAGAGACTGATGACAAAATGATTGCAGAATATTTTGATTGTCTTATTTCAAGTCAAGAGACAAAATGAATCAATTTAAGAAAACTAAATGTATGGCCAAGAACGAAAAAATTCGCACATGGGTAAATAACAAGTGAATGAGTTTTTAGAAGACAAATAATGAAGATCCATTTGCAAAAACACGTACAAATGGATATGTAGGATTGATCTCTAGATTGATGACATGGAAACAAGTACGAAAATGAACTAAAGTGCATTGAAAAGACGATGTTGATGTGACAATTGTAGCATGCTTATGACTCATAATTGTTCCAACGGACATATTCATCCTTCGTGCCCAAGTTTCCTTCAAGACTCAAGGAAGATCGTTCTAGGTTTGAACAAGAATTTCTCATTTCAAATCCAACCTTAAACTTCGAATCCAACCTTAGACTACAATATCATGAATTTCTCATTTCAAAATTCACTTCCATTTTAAAATACGAATCGTAGAACATTTTAAATTTGATCAAGCAATAAAAAGTATTAAGCTCAAAGATGAGAAAAATAATTCAATAAACTCATTCATATAACTAAAAATCAAATCAGAAAAATAAGGGTTTCATCTTGTTACACTCATCCCTAACAAATATGGTTTAGTTACTCATGACAAAGATAGAGATTAGAGAAGAATTACAAGAAAGATTCATGAGTGATTCTTGATAAAACTGCTCCAGTGGTGTATGAAACGACCGTATATGAGTTTCTCTACTAGGGCACAAGTCTCCAAACTTCCCAATAGTCAAAAGGATCTCTATAAAGTGAAAAAAAATGTGTTTTAATGTATGTTGTCGTGTGCCACGCGCCCCAGGAACTGTTGTTGCGCTTCAAGCGCGAATCAACATATTCATTAGTGCGGAAATGCTCCCCAGGCGCAACTGTTGCGTTTCAGGCGTACAACTTCTTCTATTTGACGTTTGTCTGCATTATTCTCCTCTTTTGAGTCTAAATTGGGTTCTGGTGTCTTCATAAACGTTGTAGCTATAGATCCTAGTGTTCAGTTGCATTTGGATTGACTCCAATTGGACATCTACAACTCCAGGTATGGCTGAAATACGTCACATAGATCATGTTGATTTATCACCAAAATTCAGCACTGCATTAAAACAATGAAACAACGCAAAAATTCGAAAAATCTCTACTTAATCAATGATATAAAAACATAAATATTTCATTAAATCCACGAACTAAAATCAACAAAATATATCAAATAAATCCTTAAATTAACTAATGATTAAAGATAGATAAGACTAAAAACAATGAAAAATATGCATATGATGAAGAGTTATCACAACCCTAAACTTAATCTATTGCTTGTCCCCAAGCAACAATTAATTTCATATTTGGTATAGTTAAAATCAAACTTAAACTCAAGTTCTCAAATCAAATCAAATCAAACTCATTTCTCAAAGTTCCAGCTACTACAAAACATTCATCATGCTCCATGGTTGCTTACAAAAAAAAAAAAAAAAACAGCATAATTTGTACACTTTAGCATTCATTCGTCAAGTTCAACTCTCTCTTCACACAATCTCACCAAAAAAATTCTCAAGTGTTTAGCAAGGGTTATGAATTTCTCAGTCAAATCCTAGAACATGCATCATGCTACCATAGGCTTGAAAAAAAATTCTAGTTAGCAATCACAGTGCAACAAGCACACACACACTTTTAGAGGACTTTCGGGTTGTTATGTGGCTTAGGTAAGGGTATGATATTTTTGGATAGTAGGCTTTACTACTTGGAGTTAGGTACACATTTTCAAATTATTCTACCTTTTTTTCTTCTTCACATTTTCATTGTGGAGATTCTCAAACATTGACAAAAGAACCAAGAAGATGTTATTTATCAAAGTACACAAACTGATGAAAAAAAATTCTTTTGATTTTTTTATTTGTTATTTATTTTATTTATGAGAATCGGATACATAGAGGTTTTGGTTTTTCTCTCTTGTGTAAGCGATTCTAAAGGATGAGGTTCATAACATCTTATAGGAAAAGCTTACTAGTTAGTTTCTACCATTGACTCTTACGAGTTAGTCGTGAGATACTTCAATGATATAGTTTCACCTGCCGAAAACAAGGGTGGTGCTCTTGTTAATTTTTGAAAATGTGATACTTTCAAGAGCCATATTAATAATTGTTGTTTGATTGACCTAGGAGCTACAGGCTCAAAACTCACTTGGCGTGAGCTTGTTTATAACAAAAGAGATAAGATTTTTGAATGATTAGATCGAGCTTTGCGTAATGATTCTTGGATAGGGTCT
>NC_021160.2:38481944-38489925 GCF_000331145.2 Cicer arietinum | reverse complement strand
CTTTCCCTAATGTGTTTATTAAGGTTCTCTGTAGGGTGGAGTTCTCAAACCATCACATTGTCCTTATTAATCTGCATGGTCATGTTCAAATGGGTTGTATACGACCTTTTAAGTTCGAGAATGCTTAGAAGTTGCATTCAAAATTTGGGGCAAACTTCAAGAGTTAGTGGAATAAGGAGGAAGAATTTGCTCATAACTTAGAAGAATTTGAAGCTTATCTTACACATTTGTAGTGTGATGAAAAGATAAAAAAATTCTCCATGCTCAACTAGGTGGTATTAAAAAATTCTTCTACTAACGAACCACGAATCTTGTCCTTTTTCAGTTGGGAAAGGATCTCCAGAAGTAGCTAGCTAAAGTGCTTTTGAGAGAAAAGCTAATGTGGTACCAGAGGTAAAGTAAACAATGGCTCTTTGATGGAGATTGCAACTTGCTACTACTAAGTGAAAATATCAAATCGAAGGAAGAATAATTGAAGTTATATGCTTTGAAATAATGATGGGCAGTGGATTGAAGAAAAAACAAACCATAAGCATTTGGTCAACTCCTTCTTTAAATCTTCATTTACTAAAGATATCAGGGTTAGCGAAGTTAGAGTAACCTCGTACTAGTTTAAAAAGCTTACTAAAGCTGTTGTGGAGAAAGTTGGAAAGGATATTGAGGATGATGATATTAAGCTCTCTCTTTTAAACATGAAGCCTTCGAAAGCTTCTAGTCCATATGGATTTCTAGTAGGCACAATCATGGGATATGGAATATAAATTCAGAATCCTTTTGCTACCTTGTTCGTGGTCTATATGGCATGCCCTTCTGGATATTTTGAGAGTTAACAACACAAATATTTGGTTTATTCTGAAAATAGGCAAACCCAAATTTGTTAGTCTATTTTGACTTATTTTTTGTGTGTAACATGACCTATAAAACACTCACAAATGTTATTGTCACTAGATTAAAGCCCTATATGGTTAACATTATATCGTCTACCAAACTCAAATTAATCCTACTCGAGGCATTCAAGAAACATCTTGTGGCTCATAAAATGGTACATAACATGGCTAAGATGTTTGCTAAAACATTTTTCTTTCCAATTAAGGATGACCTTGCAAAATCATTTGATCGATCGCGATGAGGCTTCATATTTAGTCATTTGATTGTTAAAGAGGTGGATAAGGGCAAATGGCTTCTTATGATGGCGAAACAAAATGGTCCATGCATATCGCATCTCCAGTTTGTTGATGACCTCGTCTTCTTTGGATGGGCCATCAAGAAGCAAATGAGATGTACTTTGAATACATTGTCAAATTATTGTTCTTTCAATTCAAGTAGTAAGCATGGGGAACACCACTATATTTTTCTATAAAAAAAAATTGATAATAGTACTAGGCACAATTTGGTCCAACAATCTGGTTTCAGAGAAACCTTCAGACTTATCACTTATTTAGGTGTTCCTTTGATTGGAAAAGCTACATTAAAAATAGATTTTCATTTTTTGGTTGACAAGGTGCGAGCTAAGTTATCTAGGTTGAAGGCTAAACACCTTTTTTTGGCTAGGAGCATTACTCAATAACACTCAGTGATCCAATCCATTCTGGTGTATTCCACGATGACCATTCTCATACCTTGAAGTTGCCTTTCAAAGATTCAGAATTTGTTGCAACAATTTATTTGGGGAGAAGATACTCGTAATAGAAGAATGCCTATTATTATTTAGAAAACACTCACTCGTTCCGAAGATAATGGGGGATTGACCATTAGTGACTTTCTTTGTATGAATAGAGCGTGTGTTATGAAGCTTGGATGGTCTATCAACACTAGTGGTGATAGTCTAAGGTGCAATGTGCTTAGAAGGAAATATGCTAGTAACTAGAATGGAAATGGCAACCCCATTTGCAAGATCACTAATTTTCACTAATGGAAACATATCTTCAAGGTTTGAAGAGATTTGTAGACTTGAAGAATTGAGGGGAATTCTTCATTTCACCTTTGTAAACAAATTGCTATCCATACATATGCCTTGTTCGAATGATAGACTAGATTCGTTATACAAATGAATCCTTCAATAAGTCAACATTGAAGGTTGAGTTAACTTATTGAGATTCTTCTGAAGACAAAAATCAAAGTGAAAGAATTTTGTTCTTCTAATTACATGACATCAAAATATGAAAATGATTTATATCATCTGGTTAGTAGAATACAATTGACCATGTAGTACAACAACAATCCAGAATTGTACTATTGCTACGTGAAAAATAATTTCTCTTCAGAGATATTAAAAATTGATGTAAATCAATCAAGTTGCTTGTATACACTTGAGTTGATATAGGAATTGAATTGTATTATCCTCTCAATAAGAATTAAACATTTGAAGAAAGATTATGTGTCAACTCAGACACATACTTGATGAATGTATCTAAGCCCAATAGTCACAACAACTCTTTAATCCAAAGAGGTACCTGAAGAGGTGAAAGAATACTTGGATCTTAGAGAGGCAGAGAAAATAATACTTGATGTCTAAAGAGGTAGAGAAAAGAGTACTCGTAGCCTGAGGAGGAAAAAAAAATAATACTTGTATGCTATTGATTTAATAGTGGATTAAGTCATCGATTATAGTAAGAAAAAATCTCTTTGTAAGGGGAAAACTAGATGTAACAACAATTGTTGTGAACTAGTTAAAAAACACTTGAGTCTCTTTTCTTTCTCAACTCTGTTATTGAAATAATTTCATTATGATTTAACTCTAATTTATTAAAAAAATAATTTACAATCATAAGTTGAATGTTATGATAAAGAACACATCTTTTTGTTTTGCATCGAATTTGATTCTAATAAATGATCAATACAATTCAATTCCTATTTTCTTATATTTTTCATCATCTTTAATTGATTTAGTGTTCGATCTTTTGAAAATGGTTGGAAATGATTTATCAATCATGTAAAAGAAATCATACTCATTGAACACTTTACTTTATAAGATTAAATATTCTTTAGCTGACCAATCATTAATTACAATTGTTAATGTTGACACTGAATGTATTCCAATTCTCTTTATAATTTATTGTTTATATATTTTTCTTTTTATATTATGCTTGTTTGAGTGAAGCATCTTAAGTTCATACAAGGTTCTTAATTAGTATCAATTCTTTACTGAATTACTGTTGAAAATGATTTCTCTATTGAAAATTATTATTGTAAATAATTAATTAAGTTAACATTTTTTTACATCTGAACTCTGATTTCAATGCAGTCTACAGTGATATCTCAAGAAAAAATAAAAACAAAAAGATTTTTCAAACAATGTAAAGAAATATTTCAAGCATAATAAGATATATGTCACAAACATTACCAAATATATTTGCTTTAACACTCTCATTTCTCATAAAAGGACATATTATATATGATTATTGTCCAAAAAATTTATATAAAGAAAAATTCAAGATGATGACAGGGGAGGGGCGAGTGAGGATGATGTCCTTTAATCGTCCTAATCCCTTGACAAGTTTTGTTGATCTAATAAATCTTTAATTTTTTTTTTTGCTTGATGATTTCTCTACTTTCTCTAAAAGCTTCTTCTATATTACCATTTCGTTGTGCTCTTGAGTTATCTCTTTGTAGGATCAAACCATCATAATGTTGTGCAATATTTAAGGCATTGGTTTTTTTCTTTGCTTCAACATCTTTAAAAAACAAGAATTGTATTGTGTTCCACAAAATTGTACTCACATTGCAAGATTCTCCTTTGCTACAAAAAAATAAATAAAAAATAAAAATAAAAAAGACCGACAACAATAAAAAAATTTATATTTGTCAAACAAAAATATTTTACATATACTCACTTTTCAATACATTTGTGATACTCGATTAATTGCATGAAAAAAATATGGTTAATTCAATTGAATAGATAATTAATTTAGATTATTCTAAAAGTTTTAGTTAACAATATAGTTAAATTAACAAATTTTTTTGTCATGATGATTAGATTTATACATCTACTCAACTGAATTCACAATATTTTTACATGTGATTAATTACGTGTCATGCAAATGTATAAAACATAGATGTCCATGTTTATCAAGCGTATGTGATTATATATGTGGAGTCAAACTTTTTATAAATAAACACCTTAATGTCCATTTTATGTGTGTGAAGCACTTTTTGTGATAGTTGTCCATGGCGGATAGCAAACATTTGCTAAAAAATTATAGAATTTGTTTATTTATGCATAAGGAATATTAAATTGAGCATAGAAAATTTCTAATAGATGAAAAAACTTGAGTGAATCAAAAAATAGCTAATGAAACTATAGGTTTTTTTTTTTAAGAGTGAACACCTATTTAAGTCCTTACTAAAAATATAAAGGACATATTAGTCCCTAATAAAAAAGACCATTTTTAGTCCTTTACAAAAATAAACTAAGATATGTTAGTTCTTCTATTGATTTTTTCATCCAACTAAATTCTTTTGTTGATTTTGAATCATGACGCGCACGTATTTGGCTTTTAAATTGTCTTGTCCACGTGTATTTAATATTAAAATTAGGAACATTTAGGTCCCTAAAATAATTTTTATATGTACAATATGGTCCTAAAAAAATTTACATTTGAAAGTTGTATCTTCTTTTTTTATTTTGGCCGATTATGGACTAATATGGCCTTAAATTGTGGACCTCTCGTTTTCCCTCGTTCTCCCTTGTTGTCTCCATCTCCCTCGGTCTCCCTCTCTAACATCCTTCTCTTTCTGAATAAACGTCGCATTGGCCAACATTCGTCTTCGTTGTTTTTTTATGGATGTCGTCGAGAATCGAAGAGATGGATTTTGGAGAGTAGAGTTTTTATTTTAGATTTTGAAAGAATAAGAAATAATGAGAGACTTTGTATTATTTTTGTGTTTCTCACTTTCTCGCATTTTTCTTTTCTTTATAAGGGCATTGTCTATTTAACCAGTCCATGAAAATTAACAGAATGGTCATCAAATTTAAATATTCTCGACCACATTGAATTATAATGATTACTTTCAGGAGGCTAAATAAGTTAATATAAAAGGACTAATATAATTAAAAAAAAGTAATTTTAGAAAATATTGTGAAATATCACTAATTTTATAAAGTTCTGATTTTAAATACTTAAATTGATGTTGAGACTTGAAAAGGGTTAAAGAGTGAAGATATTAGATAAAATTATCATGACAAAATAAAAATGAAAATTAACAGTGAAATATTTTCCCCCCCATATAAGCAGATAAATGGCCAAACAGAAAATATAATTCAACTCTACAGAGCAAAAATAATTGGCAGAAAATTAAATATGAGACAAACACAATATTTAACGTGGAAAACTTCCCTCAAATTGAGATAACAAAAACCACAGGACCTAGTTCAGTAAAAACTTTCACTATAATAATTAATGAGTACATAAGAGTCTTCCTAATAACAATAAGAAACATCAATCAACAATAACACCCTTATAACAACCTTCCACTAAAGTGAACATACCAAAGTAACTCTTAGAGAAGGTAAAACTACTTAGACTGTATATTAAAATAACTAACTTAGTGGTAGGAATAATATACTAAATTTGTAGATCAAACGGAACAAGTTTGCTACATACCTGTTACAACCACCAGAACCAAACCCTTTTCTCTTTTCTGTTTTGTCGTGCTTGCTTTTCCTTTGCTTTTCGACATTGTTCTCATTCACGCTTCTTAGAGATTTCTAAATCCCTTTTATTTCCTTCACATGGGCCTAGCACAATAATACTGTATATTCTCCCTTTTATTTATTTATTTCAATAATAACAATATTAATAATAATAATAATAGTAATAATAATAATAATAGTAATAATAATAATAATAATAATAATAATAATAATAATAATAATAATAATAATAATAAAGTTAGTGGGTTTCACTTGGGGAATGAGTCCATCCAACAAATCTCTCCCTCACAACTCAAGTGGGAATGTATTGCTCAACCATGTCGGCTTTCTTTTTAAAGTATATCATCTTCAACACAGGCAAGGTCTTCGCCATCATATCTGAACCATTCTCATCAGTATGAATCTTCTCAATTAAAAATGACTCCATTTCCAGTGCATCTCGTATCCAATGATACCGCACCTCAATATGCTTCGACTTTTCATGAAAGGATGGATTCTTGCTGAGATGGATCGCACTCTGACTATCACAGAATAACACAAACTTGTCTTGCTTGAGGCCTAACTCATGTAGCAATTTTTTCATCCACAAGATTGCTTTGGAAGCTTTAGTTGCTGGAATGTACTCCACTTCAATAGTGGATAAAGCAACACACTTTTGTAACTTTGATTGCTGAGACACAGCTCCCCCTACAAACGTTATCATATAACCAGATGTAGATTTTCAAGAATCAAGATCATCTGCCATATCTACATCTATATAGCCATCCAGCAAAGGTTCACCACCTCCATAGCATAAACACACTTTGGAAGTGCCTCTAAGGTATCTGAAAATCCACTTCACTGCTTGCCAATGATCTTTACCAAGATTAGAGAGAAATCGACTAACAAATCCAACTGCATGAGCAATATATGGCCTTGTGCATACCATAACATATATCAAACTACCAACTACGGATACATAAGAAACCTTCTTGATCTTTTCTTTGTCTTTCTCACTTGTAGGACATTGATCAGAATTCAATTTAAAATGAGTAGCAAATGGAGTACTAACAGGTTTGCAATTTCTCATGTTGAATCTCTCTTAAACTTTCTCAATGTAATTGTGTTGAGACAACCACAATTTATTATTCTTCTTGTCACGAGTAATTCTCATGCCCAAAATTTGTTTTGCAGGACCCAAGTCTTTCATTGCAAAACACTTGTTCAATATTTCTTTAATGATTGAATCTTCTCAGTGTCATGACCAATAATCAACATGTCATCCACATATAACAAGAGAATAATATAATCACCATCAGAGAATTTCTTGACAAACACACAATGGTGAGAAGTAGTTTTACCATACCCATGTTTCTCCATGAAATAATCAAATTTTGTGTACCATTGTTGAGGTGCTTGCTTGAGCCCATACAAGCTTTTCTTCAATTTACACACAAGCTGCTCTTTAACTTTGACTTCGAAAGCCTCTGGTTGCTCCATATAGATCTCTTCCTCGAAATCACCATGAAGGAATGCAGTTTTCACATCAAGTTGTTCAACTTCTAGGTTCAAACTAGCTGCTAACCTAAGCACAACTCAGATAGAGGACATCTTCACCACAGGTGAAAAACATTCATCAAAGTCGATACCTTTTCTATGATTAAAACCTTTTACAACCAATCTTGCTTTGTATCTTGGTTGAGAACTATTCTCTTCTGCCTTTATCTTGTATACCCGTTTGTTCTTTAGTGATTTTCTGCCATTAGGCAACTTTACCAAATCAAATGTGTGATTCTCATGCAAGGAATGCATCTCTTCTTGCATGGCCTTCAACCACTTTTCTTTATCAACATTTGTAATAGCTTCTTGATAGTACTCTGGATCTCCACTATCAAGGATCTTCACATACTCATGTGGATGATATCTTTGAGAAGGTTGACGTTCTCTAGTAGATATTCTCAACTCAAACTCGACTTGTGGCTCAACCATAACCTGCTCATCATGGTGAGGTACATGATCATTAGTTACATTCTCATCCTCTACCTGTATATCTCTCCATCAACAAAGGTTTCTACAGGGGGCTTAGGCACAACATCAATGTAACTTATGGAATTTGGTTTCTATTTTTTAGCTTTATCAAAATCTTCAATAGTTTGATCTTCAAGAAATATCACATCTCGGCTTCTGATGATTTTCTTGTCAACCAGATCCCACAATCTATAACCAAATTCTTCATCACCATAACTGACGAATATACACTAATTCGATTTAATGTCAAGCTTGGACCTCTCATCTCTTGGAACGTGAACAAAACATCTGCAACCAAAAACTCTCAAATGGCGGTAAGAG